>NW_012133798.1:0-71933 GCF_000403515.1 Pseudozyma hubeiensis SY62 | reverse complement strand
ACTCAACCTCAAGAGGGTCAAGGAGCAAGGAAGAACTCTTCCTCGGGAGCGCTTCATGCCCCCCTGGATCCGACACTCACGCCAAGTCACTCGAGAAGAAGCTCAAATTCGCGATGCCTACCATCGCGGTCGTCTCACGGTCAACGTTCGAGGAGCAAGAAACATTTAGGCACGACCTCATCAACACGCATCTATTTGTCTGTGTTTGAAATTCAAGATCCGATGTCCTCACAGCCAAAGAGAGTGTGAAATGTGCAAGAGTCGAAGAGAAAGCATGTTTTGATTTTGGTTCGTCAACAGACATGAAGTCGAGCCCACACCGCACGCAGCTGAGCAGCAGCAGACGCTTGAAAGGGCTGAAATCATTCGCTACATCAAAGAAGGTGTGCAAAAAGCGAGGTGGGCTTAAGCAGCAACCTGGGGGCAGGCAGCCGAGATGTGGCCCTCCTCACCGCATCGGTAGCAGCTCTTGGTCTGAGGCTTGGGGCACTCGCGGCTGATGTGGCCAGACTCGTTGCAGTTGTAGCATCGCTGGCCACCGGCACCGGCGCCGGCGGGGGAAGTGCACTCGCGGGAAAGGTGTCCGACACCACCGCAGTTGTAGCAGCTGCGGCCGCCGGAGCGGGCACCGTTGAAGCCGCCACGGGTGGCACCGCCAGCAGTGGGGCAGGCACGGGCGATGTGGCCGTGCTCACCGCACTTGTAGCACTCGCCACCAGGGCCGCCAGCAGCGGGAGCGGGGTTGGTGGGGCAGTCACGGCTCTGTAAAGTAGAAGACATTGGAGAGACGGAAGGGCGTGTCAGAGAAACAGGCGCGGTCGTATCGAGTTGCGATGGGGATAACACGTACGATGTGACCAGTCTCGCTGCACTTGTAGCAAGTCTTGGGCTGAGCCTCCATGCCGCACTGGGAAGAGATGTGTCCCTGCTGGCCACAGTTGTAGCACGAGGGGTTGCCGGCGGTGGGGCAGGCAGCGGCGTTGTGGCCGGCTGTTGTGATTCAAATCAATGTATCGCAGAGGCATCGTCCAGTATCCGCGAGTGGTCAGGCATGGGCGAGCATGACGTTTGAGCGGCGCAGGCAGCGGACCAGGTATGGGTAAGAAAATTGATTCAAGGAATCGGGGTATCAAAGTGAAGGGTATATGACAAAGACGTCATCTTCTCCTCGTCAGCTCTCTCTCCATTCTCGTCGTCATCATCTCTAGCGCACCTCGTTCTTGAGGAAAGGAGTTTCGTATGGTCGCAATGGACAGGCAAGTTCCGCCCAGCCTTGGCTGCCGAGCCGTCTGCCGAAGCTAGGCTGGCGCAGGCCAATGTCAGAGAAAACAGCCTTGAGAATTGCGGATACGTCTACTTGCGGCTGCAGAGGTAGAGCAACCGATAACTGGGACGTAGCCAGCTGTGCTAGCCGAAGCGGAATGGAGCCATTGGAACGAGATGAGCGATATGTCGAGTTTGTGGATACTAACGCTGGCCGCAGCTGTTGACAGACACGATATGAGGAGAAGAAGGATAGAAGTCAGCGACGACTCGGGACACGGCATGAGATGCAGAACTTTGACCACCGAGCGAGGCTGAATCATCGACGACTTACTTGTAGCAGGTACGGTTGAAGGACATTTTGAAAGATGTTATAAAGAAGATGGTTGGGGAAGAAAAGGAAGCAGCAAGATGAAGACGACGCTATGCAAGTAGGGTCTGCCCGAATGCGCTCGTTTCTTCCCTCTGTTCTGAACTGAGCGCGAGCCTGTTTTGCTCGAGATGAACCCTTCACTCAGCGCAGACGGCTAGAGTGTGGCGGGCGCAGACGCGGGTCAAAGTTGCGGTCGCTGTCTGAAGCTGCAATTCCTGCTTGTGATGTCGTGTGTGTCCATTTCCTCAACCCGCAGACAATTTTCTTCCAATTTTGGACACTGCAGAGTGTCGCGTGTGGCCTTTGAGATCAACCTGTCATGCTGACTCAGCACACCTTGCTTTGTATTTGTTGCGCTTGGAGTCATGCGAAAGCCGCACGAGTCAGACAAAGTGACACTCGGCACGCGAGTCTAAAAAATGGAAGAGCCAGGCCAAGCCAGAAAGGCTCTCACTGAAAATTGCACAATCGACCTTGCGTACTCTTCTTTCTCACCCTCACCGTTCTCCTCTGACACCCGCACTCTACCAAGATGGAGTCCATCTCTTCAGCGCTCTCTGCGCTCTCCATTCAGACCGAAAAGATGGTCAAGCACGCTGCCGCTAACAGCCCAGAAAGCTGGAGGTCCGCCGTTGCCGACGTCGCTACTTCTCTGGGCTTCCCTACCTCCAACTACACCAAAACCGTCGTCTTCAAGCCAAAGACCGCCAAGACTGCCACTCCCGTCCCTGTCGTGCTCATTGCAAAGGACGACTCCGACTACAACACTAACTCCGTAGCTAAGCATCTCGGTCACAAGGAGATGCGCCTCGCTGCTCCCGAGCTGCTCAAGGAGTTCCTCAACGCTTCCAAGGACGACGTTTCTGCGCTCAGCATCACAAAGGAAAATGCATCTCAATTGGTTGCCGTCCTTGACGCCAGCCTCGCTACCAGCACCGATCACTTTGCTGTCCACGCCGCCAGCTCCGAGCAGACGCTCTTCATGACCGGAGCAGAGATCGCAAAGTACCTCCAGAGCACCGGTGTCAAGCTCGAGGTCATCGACTTTGCCAAACTCAAAGCAGAGGCTGCCACCCCCGTCGCCAAGGCCTCCGCCCCTCCTTCCAGCTCTGCTTCCGCTCCTGGCTCTACACAAGGCCCCATCCCCGCCTCCAGCAAAGCAAGCGCCGCTGAGGCCGCCCAGATCCTCGATGCGGAGCAGATGGGCATCACCGTGCGCAAGGAAGGTGATTTCCCTGAATGGTACACTCAGGTGCTCCGTAAAGGTGACATGCTCGACTACTACGACGTCTCCGGATGCTACATCCTCAAGCCATGGTCTTACTTCGTCTGGGAATCCATCCAGGCCTGGTTCGATGCCGAGATCAAGAAGATCGGCGTCGAGAATTGCTACTTCCCCATGTTCGTCTCCCAGCAAGTGCTCGAGAAAGAAAAGGACCACATCGAAGGTTTCGCCCCCGAAGTTGCTTGGGTCACCAAAGCTGGCAGCAGCGATCTTGAGCGGCCTGTCGCCATCCGACCCACCTCGGAGACCGTCATGTACCCATACTACGCCAACTGGATCCAGTCACACCGCGACCTCCCCCTCAAGCTCAACCAGTGGAACAGTGTCGTTCGATGGGAGTTCAAGCACCCTCAGCCCTTCTTGCGAACGCGAGAGTTCCTCTGGCAGGAAGGCCACACCGCACACATCTCGCTCAAGGAGGCCGACAAGGAGGTCATGCACATCCTCGACCTCTACCGCCAGGTTTACGAAAAACTGCTCGCTGTTCCCGTCGTCCCTGGTGTAAAGTCGGAAAAGGAAAAGTTTGCCGGTGGACTTTACACCACAACCGTCGAAGGCTTCGTTCCAACCACCGGTCGTGGTATTCAGGGAGGCACGTCGCATTGCTTGGGTCGGAACTTTTCCCATATGTTCGAGATCATGGTCGAAGATCCCGACGCCCCCGAACACATTAAAGTCAAAGGTAGAGCTAAAGGAAAAGGAAAAGGTGATGGTAGACGTAAAACTATAGAAGAATACGAGGCTGAGGGCAAGCTGCTTGTCTGGCAAAACTCGTGGGGCCTCTCGACTCGTACCATCGGTGTCATGGTGATGGTGCACGGTGACGACACTGGTCTGGTGATGCCTCCTCGCGTGGCACAGATCCAAGTCGCCATTGTCCCATGCGGTATTGGTGTCAAGACCACTGCCCAAGAGAAGGACGCCATCTGGGATGCCTGTGACCAGACCGCAAAGGACCTCAAAGCTGCCGGTATCCGAGCCAAAGCCGATCTGCGAGACAACTACAGCCCCGGATACAAGTTCAATCACTGGGAGCTTCGCGGTGTCCCCATCCGACTCGAGATTGGTCCCAAAGATCTTGAAAAGAAGTCGGTCGTTGCCGTACGACGTGACACCAAGGCCAAGACCTCACTTTCCGTTGACAACCTTTCGGAGAGCATCTCTACGTTGCTCGATCAGATCCACGACGACATGTTTGCCAAGGCCGATGCCGAGTATCGTTCGCGCCGCAAGGTGTGCGAGCAGTGGGACGACTTCACTCGCATCCTCAACGACAAGTGTCACGTCGTGATTCCCTGGTGCGAGGTCGAAGCGTGCGAGGACGAGATCAAGAAGCGCAGCGCCAGACAAGCCACGCAGGGTGAAGCCGAGGACGAGAAAGCTCCAAGCATGGGTGCCAAATCGTTGTGCATTCCCTTTGATCAGGCGCAGTTTGGAGACATCACGGGCAAGAAGTGTCCCCAGTGTGGCGTGGATGCCAAGAGGTGGACCATGTTTGGTCGCTCGTACTAGACGCTGTTCTGTTTTGAGCAAGTGCAATGCAATGACAATGTCACGCCTGACAACGCAATGTGAGCGAGTGTGGAGCGATCATCAGAGATTGAGAAGGACGCGGATTCTGAGATCTGTGATGAGCTTCCGTGCCGGACGTGTGTATTGGAGAGTGTGAGGGGTAGAGTACAGTTTGCGATGAGAGGAGGTGTGGTGACATTTTTAATGATGACCTGCTTTATGACCTGTATGAGACCAAAAGGGACGGAAGACTCTGTCAGTGTCCTATCCGATGCTTGAATGACGATCCGAGCCGGAGCTTGTCTACTTACCATCGACGTACATATTCCTTGTAGCAGCGGGCAGTTGGACCTTCATTCCATCCTGTTCCTTTGTCACTTTGACCTGGCAGCCCAGCCTGCTCGTGTCTGTCAGGCCGAAAGCGAGGTCCAGCATGTCGTTTTCATCGTCGCACGGTTCTTCCAGCGAGTCGTATACGTCGGGTTCGAGAATGACGTGGCAGGTGGAACACGCTATCGAGCCTTCGCAGGCTCCTTCGAGGTCAATATCGTATTCGTGGGCGATGGAGAGGAGATCATCCCCGTCATTTGCGGAGACTGTTTTGAGCGGAGAGCCTTTGGGATCGACAAAGTGAATGATTATGCCTTCGCCGGGTGGCGGACGTGTGATCCCTCCGTGTTGAGGGAAAGCTGTGGAGGACAAAAAACGTGCAGATGGAAGCGGCGACAATGCTGGGGCGATTCGTCGAAATGCAGGGGCGAAAGTGACGGGACGACGCAAAACCGAGCGTGTCCAGGCTGTGAGCGCCGTAAGTGCAATCGTCATCACTGACGCCTCGAAGACCGTTCTTAGATGGTGGCTTTATGCCGGGTGGTGTGCAAAATCGTGTGATGAGAGATGAACGAAGGCAAGAATGACACCTACGATTTGGTCAGCTCCTTGGGGAAAATTGTATTTTTCGGCTCTCGGAACCACGAATTGCCGTATGTTAAGTTAAATTCTCATTGGGTATCGTTGTGGATCATCATGCATCGCGCATACATCTAACTGAAAGGAGCTTAGGGGAGAATTCCGGGGGAACGGTCAGGGGGAACAGTGTATAAAGCCCGTCAACATAGACATCGCTCCTTTCTGTCGCTTTGTATCAACCTCGCTAAAAAGTTTCAGTCACTCGCTATCTACCTGCAAGACTTCGACAACTTCATTGCCAAATCACCTCAAGATGCTCGTTCGCATTCTACTTCTGATGATGCTCATCGCCCACGCTAGGGCTTCTGCGATCTCGTGGAACACCAAAGAGTGGAAGATACAGTGCCAGTTCACGGTCACAAACCATCCGAGCTTGCTTCAAGCATTCGACGATTATCAGGCGCTCATTGCGGCTGCTCTTGGCGAAAGAGCGCTCGAAACTGTGGTGGCGGCCCTCGGAGGAGTCACTCGGGGGGCGGAACTAGGCAAGAAAATCCTTCGAGTTTCCTCTAGATATGCTACCAACCGTGAGCAGGAGAGGCGACATTATTTGATCGAGATCTACATGAAGAAGGGAGTCATTTACAACGTGGCGAGGCGGGAAATGTTTGAAGCTTGCCGATGGCTGGCGGAGGAATTCGAAGTCAATTTCCATGGCATATCGAACCACGACAACGAGAAAAGTGCAAAGGCGCCAGAAGCTACGACCGCTGCGGCCAACGAACACAAGTAAGCGGACGACCCGATAAGCTCTGCAGTGCAGATACATCAACTTCAAGGCTTTCGGGTGCCATGAACCTCCAGGAACGGTATCAGAACTTGGAATGCACGATCTGTCGGAAGCGTTGAGCTTTCAATGCAATGCTGCTTGTGTATTATGCCCTAAGTATGTACATAGAAGATGGAAATGCAGTTGTGGTATTATGAGGATAGGCGTGCCTTTGGCATTGTCCGTGGTCGCAAGCGTTGTTTTTAGCGCCCAAGACAGATTACCAAATGTTGTGACCACCCGAGACGATGATGTCGGAACCGTTGCAGAACGACGAGGCGCTCGAGGCGAGCCAGACGGCGACACCACGGATCTCGTGTGCGCGACCGAGACGACCAAGAGGGTTGGAGCCCGACCACTTGGCGAGCAGGTGAGGGTTAGTGTCAAGGTAAGCGGCGGTCATACGCGTGCGGATGTGACCGGGCGAGATGCAGTTGACGCGGATGTCCTTGGGACCCCACTCGGCAGCCAGGTTACGACCCATCTGGAGCACAGCCGACTTGGAGGCGTTGTAGGCGACCCAGTGGTGGTCACGGTTGACAATGGATCCGGACATGGAGGCGATCAGGATGATCGAGCCCGAGACGTTCTTCTGCTCGTGCATCTTACGGGCGGCGGCCTGTGCGGTGAGGAAGACACCGGTGGTGTTCACCTCGAACACCTTGCGGAACTCGTCGGCAGGGTACGAAAGAGCATCGTAGGTCTGGAGGATACCTGCGGCAGCAACGCAGACATCGAGCGAGTCGGTACCCGAGTCCTTCATGACGAAGTCCATGCAGGCGTTGATGTCGTCGTGGTCGGTGACGGTAGCCGAGACGTACTTGAGGTGCTTGCCCATGATGCGGCAGTGGTCGGCGACAATCTTGAACTCCTCGGAAGGCTCCTTGGGCAGATCAACGGCGTAAACGTGAGCACCGGCCTCGACGTAAGCGAGCGCCATCTCAAGACCGAGGCCACCGTTGCCACCAGTAATGACGGCAGTCTTGCCCTCGAGCGAGAACTCTTGGAAGATGGTGGTGGTGTGGTTGTCCTGCGAGTTGGGGTTCTCGCGGAGAACGGCATCGACACCGATGTTCTCAACGGGAGGGGGTTGGCCAGGGTTGGCCTGCTCAGCGGCGTTGGCGCTGGTGGGGACCATGCGAGCGGGAGCCCACACGTTGAAGTTGCGGGCAGCCGGAGCACGAGCGACGCGCGAGAGCATCGAGGCTGTTGAGGGGGTGGCCAAAGAAAAAGAGAGGCAGGAACGAGGAGAGGTCAATTTCGGCTCTTTGCATTGTACAATGAAGGATGCTGCGGCCAGTGTAAAGATTCCGTGTATCCATCGGCAGCCTTTTGTGGAAGACCATGCCTTTCCACAGAAGAGCGCCTCTCGCCGGAAACAAGGCGAGTCTGATAGACACCGCGGGAAGCGAATGCCCGCCCCGCTCGAAGGACTCGGCGAGTTTCCGGCCGTAGGTCAACGTAGCTAGAGAAGGAAAGGGATCAGGGTACTTACGCTGAGCAACGCGAGCCGAAAGGCTGCGAATGGCACCAGAGCGAAGGGCGGAGTTGATAGCTGCCATGATGATTTCGAAGGAGTGGAAGAGATTATAGGAACGAAGAAGGAGACTTGTAGTTCGCGAAGTCCACTGGGGTATGTATGAAGAGAGGACCGAGACCGGAAGCAAGAAGGGGAAGTTGGTGGGGCGGGAAGGAGATGGGGATGTCTCTTTGGTCCTTTATCAGGGGGAAGCGTGTGTGGGGGAGGCACGCAGATGTCGACAGAACGACGTTCCTCTGTGATGCAAACTCCGAGTCAGTACCAAACGGGCAGCAAGCAGGCGAGCAGGGAGGCAGGCGGGCAAGGCTGCAGAGCTGCCAAAGTTTCTTGAACTGCCCAAAAGCGTGGCGGACGGTCACGGGCTGAGTGAGTGTGGCAGTGGCCGTGAGTGGGCACACGGCTTAACCGGCAAGGCGGTCGAGCTGGGTGGCGCTACTCGAGTTCAATCAGTCGGAAAGTCACCCCAGGCCAAGAGTGGTGAGCGGTCGGCGAAGCGGGTGGACCGTGTTGAGCGAGATGCAGCGCGAGCGCCGAGACAAGCGCGGGGGCCCGTGATGAAATTTGGCTGAAATCTTGCCTCGGATCGAAGAAAGAGGCCGAAATTCCAGACTGGTAACCTTATCCAGAACCTTGGACAGGCTGTGGTCGGAACTTCCCCTTTCCCGCTTGCGATTGGATGACCGGCCAAGCTTGCGCCTTGGGATAAGAGTCCACAAGACATTTTAGGCATTCACGGGCACAGGCCAGCAATGCACGCAGCAGCAGGTGAGGACGCTGACCATAGGCGAGAAGCCGAACGCAGAGCACAAGGTAATGGACAGCGCAGGAAGAACGGCCGGCCTCTTTTTGTGGGTCAGACACAAAGTCTAAATTTGCGGCAGAGTATGGAGCCGAGCCGAGCCAAGGAGCTCATTCGTCTAGAAAAAAAACTATGTCGGGCATGCAGGGCGGGGAGCAGATGCGATGGCATTCTTCCGAGCCCCAGAGCGAGGAGCGCCGAGCCACTTGGCGCAAGTGTGAGGCGAGACCAACAGTTGCCCTTTCTCTCTCTTCTTTCGGCGGCTGCTCCACCACACCCGACTGTCGAGGTAGGATCAAACGACAGCAGCATGCAAGCCAATCCGAACGTCCTGACCGATGCTCCTTCATATCCCACCGCTCCAGGTAACTTAACCGGCCTTGTGTAGGCAAAAGGAGATATGCTAGGAGCGGCAACGAGAGTGGCGACTTGTGCAAGCAAGGAGCTGCAAAGCAGGCTGCAGACCGGGCCGTCTCGAACTGGTCTGAACTGCTTGCAGCGCCGGAAAGATGCTTCTGATTGGTTGAAACTAATGCGGAGAGCAAGGCGGGGCCAGAGATGCACGCTGTAGGCTCTTGCGGCGAAGCCGTTCCGTAGCTTACCCGCGGGTGGTGCTTTTCTTTAGATTTGAAATTCCAAGATGCACAAAGCTGGCCGATTCGCCGAGCTGCCAAAAAAAAAGAAAAAAAAAAGAAGTCGCCGTGAAATAGATTAGGTTGTGGCCGCTGCGTTGAAAGCGTCCAGGAAGAATGAACGCCTCTGCATGACAATGAGATGCGCCAGCCGTCTCCACAAGTCTCGAGCTCGTTTCGAAAAAATGGTGCCGGCAGGAGGCAGTCGGAGAACAGCTCTTGCGGAACGCTGACTGTAATATGGGTTGAGCCGCTGTCACAGCGGACAGAAGCAGCCACGGACTTTTTCCGAAGTGATCGGCAACGAGGCGTACCACTCAGCAAAGCGTCGGTCTGATTGTCGTGGAAAGGATTGGCATCGACGGTGGCGTAGCAACGCCGCTCGCATAAGGAGGGGGCAGTGCTGCTCTCGAAGTCATTTTCGCTCACTTGTGCGCTGCGATCGTCCCAGAGTGTGGGGTCGACGCGTCAGGTCCATGATGTTGTCCTGTAGCCTGGTTCTCATCGTGCAACACGGCCCAGTCAGCCGGTAGCACCGCCGGTTGCCAGCAGAAGGCGATACCAAGAAGAACAACAAACCGTGTGGTACCGAGCAGCCTCAACGTCATCGCGGCTGACCTACTGCGCGTTCCTTGTTCCACATTGACATGGGGATACGCTGTATCGGATAGGCCGATGACGTTAAGCAGAGTCACACCATCGAAATTTACCAGCAGAGTCGCTCTTTGGCCTCGCATGAATGATCATTATTCAAGCAGTAACGACAACGCTTCTTCCGATCGACAGTCGTCAAGAATGCCACCGACGTCGAAGCGTCGGATCCACCTAGTGCGAGATTTCCCATGTCATATCCTACGTCACAAGAGCGCGGGGGCCAGGCTGGTCTGCTCACACACCTTCAAGTCGGTGGAACACGCAACGCAGCCTCTCGTCCAGCTGTTCTTTCAGCCGACATCAATTACATCAAGGTCACCTGGACCACCGGGATCGTGCCAACACAACCAAGCTTCCGTCCTCCGCGTGGCTCCAGACCTGATTTCACGCTGCCTTTGTTCCCTTCCTTGGCAGCCACTGAGATCGAAATATGCCATCGCTGACTGCGTGCGAGTCAGCAGCCAAGCCAACGTATTGAAGGATGCCGCGTACAGCAGATATGAAATCGACATGACGAGGTCTCAGGCGTAGCCACTCGTGCATAAGCTCGGAGAAAAAAAGACGCCGAGGGAGCGGGGCTGAGATGCTGGCTTGTCCGTACCGTCAAACAAGCACGCTGCGACTGTTTCTACGAGCTTTTTTTCAAACTCAACTGTGAGATCTGGCACCGGACAGCACACTTTTTTATTTCGCCGAACGGCAATCTTCTTTTCCTGGCTGCTTTCTTTTCTGGGTGATGTGCGGGAGACCTTCTGCAGGAGTTTCGAGACTAAAAAGGCGACGGAGATGGCCACGCCGACTAGCGCACATTCTTGGCCTCTGAGACAAGGGATCCGCCCGCCCTGGACCGAAGAAAAAGTTCGAGACCCACGGGTTCAGGTCCATCCTGGCCGTCCTTCTCAGTCGAGCGCCTCCAACCCATTCTTCCCGGCAGATGCGTTCGTTGCTCGGCCGCCTTTCCGAAAGTCTAGCAGGGCCTCGGTGGTCGAGGTCTCCGCCAGTTCTGTCACACCATCTGTTTCGCAACGTTCGCCACGCTGAAGCACGATGTCGACCCGGACCCCACGGTTTTACAACACTGAGACATTAGCCATCAACGGCTTCGATTCGTCGACGCTCTGGCTGCAAGCGGTCTGCAGCAAGATTCTTCCGTTTCCTGCTCGCTCGGCACCACCAGACTGTCGGTGGAGACCCTGGGCGACCGCTCTCGATTCCGTTCTTCTTGGCCAATCAACTTTCTTCGTGGCCTGCCGGGCCGAAGACGAGCTGAGTGGGTCGCTTGCGCATCTCGCAAGGTGAATATGCCAACAAGGTGGACAGAGCGGCCAGACACGTCTCTGCAAGGAAGTTGACCAATCGCAAGAGGCGCTCCACTTCTCGGCGACACCTCGCTTCGCCAACTCGCATCGCGCTACTGTTCCTCGCGCACATCGTCCGTGGTACCATCTGCCGCACGTGGCTTCCCTGCCCGCCTTCCTTTCGGGCTTTGGAGCCCGCGTCGTAACACGTTGCGGGTGAAATCGGCTTGATCGACACACCACATGTCCGCTGGAACTAGCCTGCTGGCTACTTGGACCTCTTTGAAAGCGAGCACAAGCCCAAAGAGAGGACCCCGCTGGATGTCGATCGGGAGATGCCAAGATCCGATCTGGAGGACCGTGAATTCGTGCTACACTCAGTTCGCCGATGTGGAACAGGAGGTGAATGGACTCGTCACCAAGCATCGCAAGTTCAAAGTTGCACCGGAACAGATCAAGGCGATTCTGGATGCGATTTGATCGAGATGTAACGTTTATACCCGCTGTCAGTGTTCGTATTGCACAGACTTTGTATGCGCCTCAGCGCAATGATGGAAATGGAAAGACTGCACAGCCAAAACGGGAAAGACATGAGAATTCTGTGACTTGTTCTCCCGATCTTGAGAGGTGAATAGACATGTGTGAGATGACCCTGAGCTATGTACAGGGATGTTGTTTTTGTGGTTCTACCGGCGGCCAGGCGCAACGAAAGCACAGATCAGCGACACGCAATACAGATGCTCAAGCCTTGACCTCGTCGCTCTTCTCCGCCTGCTCGTCAGCATCCTGGATGCCGCTCTTGGCGAGCATCTTTTCGACCTTTTCGATGTTCTCCTTTGTAACTCTGGCCTGGTTGGAGGTGAAGTACTGACGTTTGAGCTTGAGGTTCTCCACCACCCTTCCGACGTCCGACGCATTGGCCGGTGGGGGGATGCTCAACGCCAGCAGGGCGGAAAGCGTTCCGAGGGGTACGTTGAGTTTTCCTTCGCCACTGCCGGCTGCGGCTGTTGCGTTTTCGTCGGCGTCAGCACCATCGGCGCTGAGGTCGAGAGGTGTTCCGCGTTTGTTAGCTCGACCCTTGGATTTCCTGTTCTTGGCGTTGCCGGCAAAGTAGGTCTCCTCGTCCTCGTTCTTCTGACGCAGAACAGCACCCTTGGGAACCATGGCGTCCGAGTTGACCTGTCGCAGATTCAACGCTTTGCCACCTACAGCTGCCTTTGCCACCTCGGGCTTCTCCTGCGCACCTCCGCCGGTTCCTTTGGAGAAGTAGTTGATGAGCACATCGCAATCCTCGATCTCCTTGGCGAAGGCGGGCATGGCGGCTTCTTCGCGCAGCTGTGCGGCATGCTCCTTCTTCTTCTCGGCCTCGACGGCGGCGCGCTCCTCTCGCTGCTTGGCGAGTCGCTTCTCGCGCTCCTGGTTGAGTTTTGCGTAGAAGGTGTCGTTGGCAGCACGGAAAGCCGCTTGACGGTCGCGGCGGGTCTGGTAGAGCGAGTCGAGCTGGGCACTGAGCTGGGTGCGTTGATCCAGCAGCTTGCCGCGGGAACCGGCTTGCTTGTCCTGTTCGGCCTGGATCGAGTCGAGCTCGGCCTTGATCTCGTCGTATCGCTTGTTGAGGGCTTTTGCTTCGGGACTGTCGAGGGTGGATTTGAGTTGATCCACTTTGCTGCGGTCGGCGTCGATGCTGGCTTGAATGGTGTCGAAGTTCTCCACGACTTTGCGGTTCTTCTTCAACTGCGAAATCTCGGAAAGTGCCTTCTTCTCCTCAACGAGCTTCATGGAGCCGGACTCGACCTGGTCTTCCAACCTCTTGATCCTGGAGTCGACATCGGCCGTGGACTTGTAAGGAGTTTTGCTCTTTGCGTGCTGCAGATCTTTGATCTTCTTGGCGATGTTTTCCTGGAGCGATCGCAGGTCTTCGAGGGTCTTACCGCGAGCGCCTTTGGAGCCGGCCTGTTGGTTTCGCAATTCGTCGAGTTGCGAACGCAGTTCAGCACGGCGAATGCCGGCGGGGGAGTCTTTGGATGGTCCGGAGCCGGAGAGGAGGGAGCGAACCTGGTTGAGTTCCTTCTGGACGCGTTCGATGGATTTGGCGAGCTTGTCGAGTTCGGCAGAGTTGGCCGAGGCGTCGGGTTTACCTCCGGTTCCTTTGGCGATCTCGACGGCGTCAGGGTTGGCTGCGGGACGATCGTGTTTCTTGTCGGTGGCAGAGGGGGCCGCACCGTTGCCGTTAGCGGTAGTGGGGGCGGGGGCGGTGTCGGCCATGATTGACGAGGGACCGCTGGTCGTTGTGATGGAGGATCGGAGGAGGAGGGGGACTGGGGAATAGGAGCTACAATTGAGAAGATAGACAAGGAGCAGATGTTGGAAGCGAAGGACGTGTTGCGTTGGAACGACGGGAAATGGTGCAACGGCTGAAACAGTGCTTGCGTGGAAGAGTGGGGCGCGGGAAGCTCACTAGAGCGGGCGAGCGCCTTTGCCCGTCTGACACTTTCCAGAAGAGAAGCACAGACACACATAACACAGCTCGTCCTCTCTCGCCTGATGAGAGGCAAAACCAATTTCCTCGCTTTCTTCCAAAACGGCGCTGCCCTTTTTGAGTTCGGTTAAGAATGTTAAAGTGACGCTTGCCAAGGCTCGGCGGCTTTTTCCTTTTGAGGCGGCTCTCCACGCTAGGGCCATCACCGCTCTCTCTCGCTTTTGCTTCCCATCATCGTACTATGAACAATCCTTCCTCACCTTCACCCCAATCAACTCCATCTAAGTAATCTGCACAATGTCCGAACACCCAGCATTCACAATGGCCGGCCTCTGCTCCGTCGGAGGCCTCATCGGATTTGCCAAGACCCGATCCATCCCTTCGCTCGTTGCAGGCGTCGGTGTCGGTGCCCTCTACGCCCTCGCCGCCACTCGCATCAAGAACGGCGGCGATTACGGCTACGAGATCGCTACGGGCGCCAGCGCACTTTTGATGGGAAGCTCAGCTCCCAGGTTCCGAAAAGGTCCCGTGCCGATGGGATTGACGCTTACCTCTGCGTTGGCGCTGGCATACTATGGAAAGAAGGTAAGCAGGCAGTGGCCGAATCGAAGATGGAAATGCGTAGGATAGATCTCTGACGCAACACTCTTGCTTGATGTGACTGCAACTGCTCATAGGTGTACGACTTCCGACAGTAATCTCAGCGCCGACCCATCATCAAACGTGATGACACAAACATGCAGTAATCGTATCATCTCCACCCCTTCTAGCACTAGATTGGCTCACATAAACGTCCAGATGATTGGACCGACACAGCGAGTTGCCGCGGCACACAGCTTAGCAAGTTTGCTTCAGAGGCCGAGATGGAGCAAAGTGGGAATGATGAAGTGTCCGTTGAGGAAGATAAGTCGGCATGAGGATACGGGTTACAAGAGCACTTCTGCAGACCCAAAGAAATCAGCAAAAATGGACCGCCAACAGCTACTGGTATGCATGGCCAACGTCACGATCCGCGGCGCCTCCAAGAGGTTGACTTGTTGTCGCTGAGGCTGCCGTTACGCTGCGTGGTGGCATCCGGTGCTCGTCACCACCACCAGGGTTGCTATTCTGCAACCAACCGCCGTACTCTGGCGGCAGCTCATCCATCGCTTCCTCTTCGTCTTCCGTGTCGCTCGAGGGTTGTGGCAAGCTCCCGCCGTCTGTGTGCTGCACAACGCGACGCGGAACTCTATTGTCTCTCCTCGCTTGCGCTGCTGCTGCCCGTGCTTTGCTCGACGTACTTGCACCTGCTGCTGCAGAATGCAATGCCGCTCCCGACGAGCCAGCATGGTAAACCTCGTTCGGGGACGAGAACGGATCTTGACTCGAATGCCGCGAGTGAACTGAGACGTCGCCTGCACGAGGCGGATAGTCGTTGTGAGAAGCAGACCGCGCCAGCCCGGCAGCGCTCAGAAGCTCGCCGTAGCTGCTGTTGGTCGCCGAGACGGGCGAAGTCATCTCGAGGCTCTGACCGTATCTTCCATCAGATGACGATTCGGTGGCCGGCTCGTAGACAAAGGGCGAGACGGCATAAGAACGCCTCGCCGAGACGCCGTCGTCGAAGGGGCCATTGCCGTTCCGCCTTGTGCTGCGACTCGGCCGAGCTGCCACTGCTGCCGCCCAATCTTCGTCATCTTCGCCGTCCAGATCAACAAAGCGTACTTGCTCGCTGCGAGCCAAGTCTCGCTTTGTCTTTTGCCTCCTGCGGTACACGAGATATCCGATTAGACAGCCGATGGCCAAGCCGAGCGCTATCGCACCGCCGATGGCGCCTCCAGCAATAGCACCGGTCGGGCTAGATTTGGAAGTCGTCTGCGGTGTCAAGGACGCGATAGCGCCAGGTAGGTTGCCGAACGTGGCCACATTGCTGGCGATGGGAAGGGCGACGCTCAGTTTGTCTGGGAGCGAATAGGAGGAGGCGAGGCAAAAGGGACTGTACGTAGAGGGTCCGACGGTAAAGATTTGCGAGGCACCACCGCTGCCAGGACCCGAAGCATCGCCAAGCACGGTCTGGAATTGCGTGCCTTCCTGAAAGGGAACGTAAGTGAGGTATTTGAAGTTGGAGATGTTGAGCGTGGCGCTGTTGGGTACCTGCACCGACACGGGAGTACCTCCGAGCGGGATGAAGCTAATGGTGAACGGCCGAGTACCTCTGTCGCCGATGTTGTAGAAATCCACCGCGCCGCATTGAATCATGCTGGTAACGTTGCGCGGATCTGCTGCATACGTGAAAGCGGCGCTGCCCGTGTAGGCAGCGCAGTTGGATGTCGAACCGGCAGCTGTGCCAATTCCAAGTGCCTGTGTTGTATTGCCATCGCCTCTCGAGTCACCGACGGTGATAGTGTACGAGGTGAAGCCGGCGGAGGGTGGAGGAACTACGTACTGAAAGGTGACATGATCGGCTCCAGGCTGGTAGTCGCTGTCGATGCGGAAGGTCTGCACGAAACCGTGGTTGGCGACGACCCAGACCGTATATGGGAAACTCTGCGGCTCCGCTCTCCAGGTGACGTTGAGCGGTGTACATTGCTGGGACACCGTAACATTGAGCGGCATCGCCGATGTTGGTACCAACAACCCAGAGCACGTCAGCACTGCGAGCAGCAGCAGGTGGAGCAACGACATGGTGCGAGGAGTGCTGCAGCACCACGGCTTCGTATAGGCGCAGGTACCAGAGCGATGCTCGTTGCTGATCGCTGTCCGTCTGTCGTTCGGCAGATCCTTAGGACAAACGTAGCGTGCCTGTTGATGACATGGATAGGGCGGGCGTGAGAGCCGTTGCGGCCCGACCGAATCAGTCTGTGGGAGCGCCTTTCGTGTGAAGGATGTCGCGAAGCTTCGGCTTTGGAGCCGACCCAAGTATCGCAACGTGTTCGGACTGCAACGCGCAGCGTGCTAGATGAAAACCCGTCAACCGATCTCTGAGGGATGTGTCGAGCCTGCGATTTACCGGGGCGGAACAGTCTCGGATTCTCTGTTGGAGGCGAGACCTTGAGCTTTTCAAGACGACGAGCAGCGAGCGTCGAATCGGCCCTGACGTTGGCCTAGGGGGATGAAGATTGGGCGGACGGTGATGATGGAGGTGGTGCAAGCGAGCTGATCATGACGCCGCCGAGACTGCTGCTTCGGACTGCAGTCGGTGTGTAGCTTAATTTCAGGAAGTACTGTAACGTAGCAACGAAGATGCATGCGCGTCACAGAGGCTTTTTCGCGTCCGAGCGAGCCTCTCTTTGCTTCTTCACTGTCACACGGCAACCTTGCGATTTAGGTGTTGGAAAAAGGGGCGTTCTGCTGCCGGACAAGTCAGAGTGAGGGGAAAAGAACCCAGCTGAGACACGCGCCAGCAGCTCGCCGAGCACATGCATGGTTGAACACAGCCGGGCGAAAACCAACGAAAGGGCAGGTTCGCACTAAAGACTTGGCGTTCGATCTTCTTCTGGCTTGGCGTGGTCGAGCACTCCGTGTGTGCGAACAGAACTGTCCGAGTCTCGATGTCATCTTCCCTCCTTCGCCTGTCGGCTCATGTGTCCGATTAGAGTCTCGGCTTCGTCACTGGGGTAGAGTGCAGGACTGAAAGGGAAATGTGGATGTCACTACGGGTCAGGACATGCGGGAGCTAATCTAGCTAAATCACCGAGATCGACCCGATCCAATCCATCGCGATCTCCTGCGAAGGGATGACGAGCAGGAATGCAGCTCGACCCCGGAAGTCCAGCAGGTCGATGCCGATGCATTGGCGCCTGCATGAGCGTTTTCAGGGTGCTGCATCTCGACCTTTCGACACCTTGCCTGCGATCAGGCATAAACAGTCCGTCTCGGACTGGCTCCTACAAAAAGAAAGTGACGCGCACAAGCTTTTGGCCACATGGTCGTGCTGCTGGTGCGACATGGCGCAAACGAGGCTGCATTGTTATTGGTGCAAGGGCTAAGAGGAGCTATGCTCGGACCTGTCTAAGCGACGATGCCTTTTGCCGTCGACAATATCGAAGCTGCAGAGATCTGATTGATCCTCTGACAGACATCTTCTAATGCACGCGTTACTTGAGCAATCTGCTGGTCCCATCTGCGAGTCCACTTGGTATCCACGTCGCCCGTGCCGGCACTGCCGCCGGGACCGCTTTCTGCCGTCGCTCCTCCACTGGCGCTGCCGTCGCCGCCGCTGCTCTCCACCTTGGTAGCTTCGAGCCCTCCTGCCGTCGTCTCTCCCTCACCACGTCGCTCCTGATCGATGAAGAAGAGCACTCCACCACCGCTTCGTGTGCTGCTATCGTCTACCTGGTCGATCCACCCTTTGAGTCGTCCTTGCATGATCATCCTGCGTGCGATGTCTTCTGCCCCCGTAGGGCTCAAGTCCACTAGGGCTCCCAGCCCAGCCAGCGTGATATTGTCGTACAACCTCGATGCACTCAACACGTTGTGCTCGATCATGGCCCTGTCTAGCACCGTCGATGGCGCATGTCGGATCGACTTGTTCCCACGCGCTCCCTCGGTGGTTGTCGCGGCCATCGACGTGCCTGAGGCAGATGCAGGCGCGAGCTCGGCAATCTGATGAGGAGAAAGCAACTTTTCGAAGCTCGCTATCTCGTCTGGACGAATTACACGGTCCAAAAAGACCTTGGACAGGATGGTGTACTGGGGCAGCGATGGCGCACGCTCGTCGCGCATCAGCATGGCAAGCGTCCTTGCTCGCTGCGGTCCGGCTGGCGACAGGATGGCAGCCGTCACAGCGGCGGACAGCATCATAGCACGATCGTCTTCGTCGATCTCGGCGACATAGCTCAGCTCGTGGTACCGAATCGCGGCCTTGGAGAAGCGTCGCTGCGAATCATAGACGCGGGCTTGAGAAAGTCGATACTGTAAACCCAAAAGCTTGGGGTCCTCAAGTCTGTACTTTAAACCACTTGCTGCGGCACCTGTCCCTGCTTCCTGCGCGTCGCCTTGCGCGTCCTCTCCTGCGGTTGAAGATGGTGCCGAACCGGCTGCCGCTTGGCCTTCCTCCTGCTGCTGTTGCCGATACTGGGACGGAAGAGCGCCGGGTACATTGTGAATGATCATGCTGGCGCGTTTGAGATACATATCTGCCGCCACTGGGTCGTCGCCTTCGAGCAGCAGACGCACGATCCGCACGTAGATCGAAAGCTTCAAGTGGTCCGAGACGTTGCGGTGACCCGAGTCCAAGGGAACCGCCAACAAAACGCGCGCGGCTTCGTTCCAATCCTCCTCCGCCTCAAGCAGGCTCGCTAGCTGCATTCGAAGACTCGATGCCTGTTCCTCAAAGCTGATTACCCGAGGCTGGAGTTGGTCTAGGGCATTCTCGAGCAATTGTCGCCGTGTATCTCTGTCGGCGATCGCAGGAATCCCACCGTCCTCGTCATCCTGCATCCTGTCCTTGTCGCGGCGTCGAGATTCATATCCCTCTGCAATCCGTCCTGCATGCTGCTCGAGCACAGTGAGAGCTTGTCTGCCGATGACAAGGCCACCGCCGGTAGAGTTTTGCTCGCTGAAGACCGCGTATCGCAGGTAGGCGGACGCAGCTCCGAGCAGGTCTTCGCGATTCAGCTCGCTTGAAGGCTGCTGCAAAAGTTCCGAAATGAGTCTCTCGTAGGTAGCCAGGCGTGAGGCATTCGGCTGTGTTGCTACATGCTGCAAGCGAGCCGTGAAGGACTCCGAGGTTGAAGACATGGTGACGAGTCTCTAGTTGCCTGAGAATTTGTTCCCGCCAGCTTGTGGCAGCTCCCCTTTCTTCTCGGCTACTCAGAAAGATCGAGAGATAGATCGCGAGTATGTGATCGTGATGCTCTTGGGCCGCAGCTTGGCACTGGGAGCGACAGATGGGATCAAAGTGTTGATAGAAACGAGGAGAATGGCGGAAGTGGAGTAAAGGTTTACTGCGCCCTTGCGCACCTGCACCGTGCTTTTGCGAATGTAAAATACTTAATGTTATTAACACGACTCTAACAGTTAGTACCTTTCGCCGTCCCGACTATCGAGGGAATTCGTCGTTGCGCCTCGTCTGCGGTGCTTCGACCCGACAAACCTGAGAGGCGTTATATGCAAAGACGAAGCGACGAGACGGATTACACAAGCAGAGACTGTAGCTGATGTCGAATTCAAGAGGTTGCCCAGCGACAGACTGCGGCGACGACGACAAGATGAATCGAACGATCGCGAAACACATTTCCGATTTCATGCCTCTACTCTGCGGGACAAGCTTCAAAGCTGTCTGCTGCCCCGGGACAAGGCCTCACTTCGTCCATCAGCGTGGAGTTTGAGGACTGCGGCTGGTCAATGATGCTTCACGCTAACCAAATGGGAAGGCCATCGAGCTTTGACAAGAGTGTGCGACGGGAAAAGCCTCAAAATCGACACCCGGTCGGTTCGCTATGAAAGTCTCGTCCAAGCGAGCATAGAGTTTGAGTTGTTCGCGGCTGTCGAAGAGATGCTAGCAAGAATCTGGGTGTTGTCGAGCAGAGGTCATGGCGATATCAGCGACAGAATCAGGCCATTTTGTTCCATGCGACAGAGCTCCGACTGGAGCCACGCGCGGGGCCGGGGCACAGCTGCACGCCAACGCCTTCGAAACCAGGTCACCGAAGAATGGTGGACGGGTTCTGCGCCCGCAGGAAGGGGTTGACGCGATCGATCTTCCAGGCACATGTGTAGAGTGAGCGAGAAGCAGTCGGGCTTAGCCTTGGGCTTGCGCTTTCGCCTGGAGGCGGATCAGCTGAGTGCGAATTTGGCACTCCGACGGTTGACGGCGGAAGAATGGGATTTGGTTGGCGCCCATCAAACAAAGCAGACGCCGACAATAAGTCAGCCCTTGCTTTCAAAGCGCCAGGCTAGCTCTGACATGGCCACCTTGCTGCACCTGCTTCCACCGCAAGATGCCGGCTCCGGCTACAAATTGAGCGTCCTATTTTGTATGAATGACGTCGCCGCAATGCACATTGCTCTCATCCGAAGTTTAGATCTCAGGGTAAACGAGGTCTGCCAAAGCCGAGGTGTAGATTCGATGCAGAAGCGAGACAGAAGCCAGCAGGTTGCAACCAATTCGCCTGTGATCGTGCTGTTGATCTGTAACCAAATAAGCGAAGTGTCGGAGTTGCATTTTCCTTTGTGGCCTCTCTATTCGAATGTAGGAACAAAAGACTGTGTGGCTGCAGCCACCAAAAAAAAACGGACAAAGAAAAAATGCCGAACCGGGATGTTTGCAAGCATCAAACTTGGTGTAGGTGCAGGAAGCTGACCTCGACTATCTTGATCGCTTGCACGACAATATCAACCTTTCGCCCGCTTCCATTGCGTCGGACTGTTCTCCATAGTGCGGGGAATTTCTGCTTGAGTTGCTTGATTTCTCCCTCAAAACCTCAGAAGCGCGGCTCGTATAAGGACAAGACCTTGGCATGTGTCGAGACCCCTTTGCAACTCCCCCGACACGATCTGCTTCTACAAACATTCAGACCCTGGAGCAACACCGATCTGCTTCCAGTCGAGACGAATGTAAAGAGCTTCCACCTGAGCGGTGTCATATAAAGGAAAGAGGGATGCGATGCGAAAGTGTGCGTACGACTGTGATGCGAACGAATTCATGAGTTGATGAGTCAAAACCGAGCTGGGACCGCATGACATTTTCGCCCAAACGGAACGCGCAGCTTTTCTGGATCCAATTTCGCGCTTTTGCAGAGGGTGAGCGGGGCGTCTACTCATGATGAAGGGCTGCACCGAACGAATGTTGAATTGTTCGCAACGACATCGGGCGGAGATCGTCTGCTTTTGATCCGCAGACGGTACGGTACACAAACGCTGCTGGACACACCCACCGTGTCGGTCGAAGAAGAGACTGGGCGGTAAGGCTAATGACTGCTGGGGAATGCTTGCATGACGAATCGACTCGCTTGACTACGAGCAGCGAGCAACTAGAAGCTGATGTGCTGGCTGGAGCTGGCACTGTGCAGAGGTCTAAGGAGGGATGGCGATTGTTGTACCTGCTGTCAGGCTGTGACAGTTGTTTTCGGCGCCTGCTGATGCGAACGCAAGCCACAAAGGAGGCGCTGCAATAGTGCGTAACGTGGTCGCCACAGATGCAGGGAACGCCGGGTTCCGGCAGCCCCAGCACTGCAGGCTTGCGCCTCACCTTGTCAGAAGGCTCGAGGTAAAACGAAAGCTTGTCGTCTTAGTCGACTTCCCAGTGTCAGGGCAGTCTGCAATTTGACGATGGCACAACAAAAAAAAATGTCAAATCGGATGGCAGCATCAGGGAAAGACAGACCAGGAATCCTTCGCTTCGATCTACTGTTGGCCACCCAGGCTCCGGGTACATTTGTGTCCAGCATCAGCGTGAGAGAAGAGGGGTGCGGCAGCATAGCCGAAATGGTCGGCTGCGCACTATCTCGACGCCACCCGACGGAGAATCACACTGCGACTCAATTCTGTGTTCTACGTCGCTGCAACCATTTCGGCATGCAGCTTTACTGGAGGCCACTCAGACAAATCCCTCGTCACGCAACGGGGCAAATCTTTTACCCAAGACAAGCGAGGTCTGAAGCTGAGTAATGCCTGTGCAACGTGGCAGCGAACCGAGTTTGACTGCAGCATCACCGAAACCCACGACTCTTTTGCTGCTTCCAGCAAGGATTCGTATCGACTGTACAGTGCACTGTGCAGGCGAATTGAAGAGGCGCGGAATGGAGTTGGCGACCGGTAAGAGGCGTAAGCGAGCGTGATCAAAGCCTCCCCAGACACCGGGCAGGCTCGAAGCCGAGATGATTCTGTTTGCACCGGTGTCCTGATCATGCACATCTCGTTGCCGATGCCGGTGAAACTCGTTTGCGGCACAGCGAATTTTGGAGGGTTCGCATCTTCTTGCTTACACCAACTTGGGGGAGTAAGGAAGGCCAAGCATTCCGTCGAAAGACAGGCCCGCTTCATCTACTTGATATGCACGGGTTGAGAACGATAGCAGACACGTGGACGGGCAGTCTCCACTGTTGGCTCGGACTGCATTTTATGCAAGTTGGTCTGACGAGCCCCGAGAGCGGCAGTTGTAGCTGTACAGAAATTGAGCTCTTTGAGAGCGCCGGGGACCGGGACGCTTGATCTGTGGCCAACTTCGTCGTGTAAGGGAAGGCCTAGGCACATCGATTTTCGAACAGACATCAATCTTCATGCGACAACTTTCTCTCGTCGAGGCGCAGATGCGGTTCCCAGATTTCATGAATCTCGATCCGCGGCGGATTCGGAATGTTGAAAGTAAGGGTTAGCTGGATCCGGACGGCGAAGCACTTGCGGACTTGCAACAAGACTTTCAGTCAGTCCAGTCTGTTGCCACTGGGATATTACTGAACATCATAGACCTCGCAGTGTCGGTTGCGGATGACAATGAGCTCGCCGATCTCGAATCGACCTGCCGCAATCTCGAAAATGAGCTCGCTAATGCGGAGCGGCATGGCTTTCATCTCGGAACGACTCTAAGCGAAGAGCATGGCGGGAATTCGGCGTGCGAAAGAAAGGCTAGTGCTCCAACTGCTTTCCAGGCTTGTGTCGGCCGGGCGAGATCCGCAGGCCTAGCTTCATCTTCGCGCTACATGGAGAATACGATCGACCATGCGCCCGCGAAGAAAAGAAGGGAAAAGCATTCCCCTGCGCAGAAGGAGCTAGTCGACAGCGTGCGTAAAGGAGTAAGTTGACCTGACGCTCGTCCATCCGGCGAGTGAGCAACTGGACGCAGACCGTACTCCCGCCGATGCCCTTTGGCTGAAGATGGCGCAAGGGTGTGTTAGTGGTCTCAGTTGCTAAACGTAACGCTAGTACGGGCCGAGCGCCACTTGGGTTCAGCGATAAGGGTCGTGGGCCCTTGCGCTCATTGTTTCCAGGAAGCAGTTCTGCAGTGCTATCGGAAATCACGGTGAGTCGGTGCTGGCGAATGGCCTGACGAGGGCGGCGGGTGACGTTGGCGCTTTGTAGGTATGGCCGCTGCAGGCTAAGACAATCGTACTTTTGCCGAATCCGAACCGAAAGCAAGGGGCTCGTGGAAGATTAAAGCTGATTACGGTCTGGACCTCGCTTGCATGGTAGGTTCCGCTGAGCCACCGTGCTTGGTTTCCAAACACGCGTGACTGCTGCCGACACTCGAGATTCGAGTATTGGAATGTTTCGGCTAGCTGCGAATTTGCAATTATTGGAATGGGAAGAAGCAGAGGTTGTTGCTCACGCTCAACAAATACTCCGACCTGCATCGTACCACCACAGCACGAGGGCTTCAAAGACAAGCCTTGCCGCTCCTGCCCGTCGTCGAATTGAGGACCGACATGGAGAAGTCTCGCGAGGTTGTGCCAGTATGAAAGCAGCGGGGGAAACGAGGTGGGAAGATCTAGGCCGACAAAAGGGAACTTGTTTGCGTGCAATCCGAGTCGTCGGTCCCCCATCTTCGAGATTGCGACGAAGAGACCCGAACGGACCAGATTCATGCGGGTATGACATTATAGCAGAAGGAATGCGGTGGGTTGCTCTTGCTGGCCAATCTTCTACAAGTCCGGGCATGTCGGGCATAATCCTGGCAAACCTTCGTCTCGCGTACCTCGCTAGTTTTTCACCAGCGTAAAGGAACTGAATAATATTGGATATTAAGCCATAGATTTCAATGTCAGGCAATAGATTGGAAAGAGGAGCCACTATAGACGGAGCCGAAACACACCGCATCGGATCACTTGAGGGCCGGCTCCGATGGAGCGGCAACTCATCGTAAGACAAAAGGTATTACAGTTTACAGGCTCTCGTTCGGTGCTTACGGTGGCAACAAAGCGTCACAACAAACAGACCCGCACCAAATCGACACGCACACTGCGTTCGGAGTTTGGAATTTTCGTGGCGACATGCATGGAATTGGCTGTGGTCCGAAGCTGTGGGTCCGTTGACATTTTTTTGAGCGCAGCCGCGGTCGCAAGCTTCGTCACACTTTGATTGAAATGAAGCGAGCAAGAAGTGGGACTAGTAGCTTTCCTCACATGGAGCCGAGTCGAGTGGGATGGAATTTTGTTGACATTATGTTCTATAGCAAGCTCCGTTTGAAGCCCAGGCTCGTTCGGTCATGGTGATCGTAAGCACAATCACGATGTCGCCTAACCCTCTTGACACCTCTTGAAAGATGCTGCTTAATGCGTGGCTCCTGTCCGGCAGGGGGAGCTTCCGAATTCAAAAGGGGTAGAGTGCAAGCTGGTCCGGTGATGCACGTCATTTCCGGACGAATGTGTCGTGGCATCGTGAGCGGCAGGCTTCGGATGCATATTTGAGCGTCTCGGACGAGATCCCGGTCAGAGGCAGAGCGGTCAAGCTTCCTATCAGCTCATTCTGCGTTCCAAACAGCTTTGCGTTCAACGAAATGACATGCCTCATACCCTTACTGTAGTACTTGCTGAAGGCGGACACGAGACGGGGCTTCCAAGCAGCTCATGCCTCTCTTTTTGTTTTTCCGTTCAATTTGACTGCACTGTTTATACAGTTTTTCTTTTCGAATAATTTATTTAAACACAGTACACCATACAGATCCAGTGTTTTCGCTTGTACGACCCGGATTTGCTGCGGACTGGCACCCGAAGGCATTTGCTGTTTTTCTCTCATCGCTCGAGCGACAGTCGACTTTGGCAGCCAATCGACTGGACGACAACGACCACGAGCGCTCGATCCCTCTCACCATGCCTGACAAGACGAATACTCGTAGCGTAGCTGCATGCTAACTATTTCATCACGATGGGCTTGGCACGCCAAAGGCAAGGCGGAGACGGGTTGACGCCGGCGCCGCAGATCCGGCTGTTGACCGGCAACATGTCGTTGTCTACTTGACTGCAATGCGGCTGCCACGTCGTTCGGCTGCGAAGCGGCCTATCCGTTGCGCTTGCGCTCTTGAACTTCCGACCCTTGCTCCCCCCTTCCTGGGTCCTGTTCGGCTACGAGACAAGTCGCACACCAACGCAAGCTCGCGAGCACACGCGCACGCACGTACGCACGCACGCGCTTGCTTCCGCTCTCGCGTCTGCCGCCCTTCTGTTATTAATATAATAACTACAATAACGCCGCCTCCGATGTCATGGCACTCTTCCGATGTCACACCTGTGCTTTCCTACGACTGCTGATCACTGTGTCTCTCTCTCTCTAACCCAGTTCCATACATGCAGACCCCCATGCATGCCGGTCTCGCTTTCCGTGTTTGACTGCATCCGCGAGATCTCTGATTCGGCGCACGTCCGGTTCCAACCTAATTTCACACCGAGAACATCTCGAGACAGTTGCGCCGTCCCACTTCCCTCTCCTCCGCCTTTCCGAAGCATCCCCAGCCACACCTCACCCAGAACGTCGCCTCCTGTCGGCTGAACGGGTTGGTTTGCTCACCGGCCTCGCTTAGTGCATGGACTGTTTGACCGGCAGCACGGTAACCCTTCATTTGATCGGATCCTAAAGGTCACAACCTGCATGCTTCGCTGCGGTCGGCACTCGACTCCTTCTGCGTTACCCTTGCTTCCGCATCACGCTCATGTTGGCGTTTGACTTTGGCCTCCTTTCCTCCGACTCCTCCGTTTTCTGCTTGCGCCCCTCCTTCTCGAGCTGCATCTGCGGGCACTGCGATCACCCTCTGTCGCCTCAGCCGTCCACCTTCGCATACACAGTGCAGCCAGATCCACCGTTTCGCGTGTTGGCGCCTCCGCACCTACGCACAGCCAACCCTACCGTATCCGTCTTTGCTCAAGCGGACACCCTTGACTCTTGCCGACGTTCCTTTCTTTCCCGCCTTTCAGAATCACCAAGTTCATGCCGCAGAGCTTGCAGAGGTGGCAACAGCACTCGTGGCGCCGTTTCAAAGCAGGCCTAGGCAGACATCGATAGCGGCGCCGCCACTTTCCCTGTCTTCCTCCCTGTCTCCCTTCAACGCCATTGCTGCTCTTTGCCTTTTCACCTTTGCTGTCCCACGACCGCTCTGGACAAGCTAGCGTGCATGCCTAACATTCTGTCACAACCAGAAAGCTCTCTTCCTCGATCCTTTCGCCAATCTTGTTCAATCTTGACCAAATTTCTTGCCTCTTACTCTCAGCACCCGTAGAGCGATCCCTGCCCACCCCACACGAGCATCTTTGCTAGCGACCAGCTGGAACACCGGACCAACGCCACCAAACCAAGCTTCTTACGGACCCCGCTTCGACCCTCTTTTCAGCATCGCGCCATCGCGCCAATCCGTGCTCATCTAGTTGCTCGGCGTGCCTCACACACGCCATCGGCAGCAGCGTGCACTCCTCGTGCTGGATCTCAGTGACGACCGCCGCTATCTGTTCGACACTGTTGACGCACTTGGCCTGACTCGACCCGTGCACCGTCCTCACAGGATCCACCGTATCATCGTATCCGGTCAACGGCGTGCACACTCGGCGCCGAGCCTTCACATCTCACTCGTGAGGCATCCACTCGTGGCCTTGCGTGATCCACTTCCGATCCCTACTGGCTTCCATCTAATAGTTCAGCTATCATCTGCACTTCGACGCCACCTGCGCTCCTTCATTCGGCGTCGCCAGCCCGAACTTTCTGTGGGGACTTGGCGTCCGCTGTCATTACGCCATCTTCATCTGGCCGAATCGCCCACTCAAAGCAGCCACGAGCACTGCAGCACGACGTCAGTCTTCATCAAGACCTTTGTCCGCCACTCTGCAGCTCCAATCTTCCTTCTGAAGCGTGGGTCCGGAAATACGAGAGCCAGTGCTAAGGTTCGAAAGAGCCGTCGAAAGCTCAATCGCATCGAGCAGGCTTCTTGCGTCTTTCCTAAGCGTAGTGAATAACGTCACCTGCATGGCGGCGTCGTGCATCACTTCATTAACGTGTCCCTCCATCGCGCAGCTCGTTCTTTCACTTGACCGCCACTGTGCTGGGCGGAACCGCGCTTCTCTGCCGGTTCTTCCGCCTTGCGCCACTCGAGTCCTTGATCTCTTGCCCTTTGTGGACACAGACTCATCGAGTACCGTCCAAGCCATTTGCCAGCTGGCTATCGCGTGGTCGGCCGATCACGCTCTCTTCTAAGCTCCCTGTCCCGCTTTCTCCCCTTCAACTTTCTCCATCCCTGCTCCGTTCTCTTCCTCGGTTCATTGCTCCACGGGCCCTCCTGTCTTTCCGGACGTCAAACCTGTGTATCTGGTAATTCCATCGATCTGATCAGTCGCCACACGTGCAGGCTCTTCGAATTGATCTGGACTCTTCTCATTTTGCTAGCCATCTATCCCGGTTTTTCTCCAGGCTTCAAGGCAGCTCTTCACTCAGCTTCAATCTCGGAAGCGACGCACAACGCTCACTTGTTGCATCTATCCAATTTCGACCCTGATCAGTTTCCATCGGTCCGCTAGTGCTTATGCAGCATCGCCATACGAGGGGCACTCTCCAGTATTCAAGCTTCTACCCACGCCTGCCGCTTTAGCGACTTCGTCTCAGCTTCTCCGCTCGCTGGCGGCAATGTCTGGCATGCCTGCTCGGACCTTTCGCGAGGCCAGTCGACCACACCAAGAAGTCGCGGAGCAAGCCTCCAACGCAAAGCCTAGAACCCAGCGGGAAAGCCCCTCAGCGACCTCTTTGACACGGATGACTGCCACTGGTCCCTTGTCGCCGAATTCCGTCCACAAAAGGTCACGAGACTCTCCTCAAGTGCACATCAGCTCCTTTCCTCGCCAAGATTCTGCTGAGGAGGACGAATTGAGTGATGACCCACCATCGCACCAAGTGCGTGATCGCAGCTCTCGGTCACACCGCACGCCTTCCACCAAACGTAAACACGGCAACATATCCACCCAGGCTTCAAGTCCGAAGCGCTCCAGAAACTTCATCGCTGACGGTCTTGCAGATCAAAAGGTAAGATCATCCTGAAATCGACTTTTTGTCAAGGTCTTTTATGCGCCCATTCCGACGAGAAGCTGATACTGTTGCCCTTTGACCTGCCGGTGCATCCTCTTCAGACTGCTGAGGCTCCACATGTGGCAGATCCGTCGAGCCGTGGCTCGTCTCCACAGGAACCCATTTCTGCCAAGTCCGACAATCGTCAAGAAAGTCTAGAGCATGATCGTCCATCGGCACGCTTGATGTCAGCATATGAGGTCGACACATTCCTCGATCTCATCTGCAAGCATCATCCGGAACCGTTGACGCCCGAGACTATGCGGCAGAGCGTTGATGCGTTGTATTCCGATTGGGAGCAATTCTGCTCTCGTCGTCAAGCTCCTCTCCGTTTTGCTAAGAAGCCGCTCATGGACGAGTATGCCAAGATCTTCAATGGTATATATGGTACCGATGCCCAAGATAAAGCACAGTCGATTGCTCAAGAGCTCTCACAAAGGTCATCGGGTATACTAGCTGGCAAACACGCGGCAGACAATGATCGAGATCAGCGCCTAGACAGCGGCAGCCGACACAGCGGAGCCTTTTCTAACACCGATCGCGAGACGGACGATGAGGGTGGCGTAAACGAAAATGATGACGACGATGATGACGACAACAACGACGATGACGATGACGATGACGATGAGGTCGATCCTAACGATGTCATGACGGCTGCCGACGCTGGCGCATCCGACGGGCCACTACTCGATTCGAAGACGAAGGAGGAGAAGGGCCGAGATGCATCGAAAGAACAACGAACGGGGACAGGCTCGTCAACGAAAAAGTCCAACATCGCTCGAGTCGGACGCAATGGTCTGGCCGTCCTTCCTCCAGGTCTTTTCGACATTTTGCGCACACACCTCCGCGACGACATTCTGTCGAGCATCATGCCATCGGTGCGCAACGACCTTACCGAACAGACCCGCGAGCTCTTTCTGCAGAATCAGGATCTCTTCGGGCGAATCAAGGAGATGGAGGATCGTATACGCAATCAGGATCTCTGGATAAGGCACCTGCTTGCTCGCGATCCATGGGAAATGGCGACGCCCTCAGTAGGACCGCACGTGAGCGCTACGGGAATGGCAAGCGCCGAAGCAAAGCCGATGCCATTTGCTGCTTCCGCGAGAGATTCGGTCAAGATCGGCAGACCTACCCGGCAAGAGCCTCTGCCTCAGGAAGGCGGTCCGGGATCTGCGGCTCCGCCAACAGACTACTTCGGGGGACCCTTTCCAAGATCTCCTCGACAAGATGTGCGCAACGATCCCCGACGCTTCCAGCAGCCGCAGCAAGGCTCATTCGAAGGACGCGCACCAGCAGCTGCACCGACACAGAGCGTTGTCGCTGGACCATTTGGATCAGGTCGATGGGAGCCGGAAGCGCTCCCTTCCCGTGTCTACCAAGATCGTCTGCCGCCCACCGATCAACGACAACCGTATGCAAATGAAGCCCCTTTTCGCAGGCAAGGGTCGTGGCACAGTGACGTTCAGCCTGGTCGAGACCTTCGTCAGCATCCAAACGAGTGGCATGACCAGTCAGAAGGACGTTACGAGCTGCCACCTCAAGGACCGCATTTCCGCCAGCAGCGACTCTCGTCTGGCGATTCCCGAAAATTGAGCGCCTTAGGGGCCGGCAACGCAGCTGTCCCACGCGGAGCACATGCAAGACCCTACCCTTCGGACGGATCGCCGCCGCCACCTTTGAGCACAACGCATGACGAATTCAGACGTCCTGGACCTCCGATGCTTCCGCGGGAGTCTGCCATGTCACCGAGACAGCCAGAGTACGAGAGCCGACGCATGCAGCCGAGTAGGCCAGTCCACCGTTCGGAAGCTTACCTTAGTAGCGGGGAGGCACTCAACGCATCTTTGCCACCACGGACCATGGCAGCTGGCTCGCCCGAGCAAATGCAAAGGAACAAGAGAGGCCGACCCAGCAAAGCCGAGATGGCCAACAGCGGTGTATCGTTCGGCACGGGTTCGCATGCTTCGGCGCCATCCAGGTCGTACTTGTCCTGACCAAAGCGCAAGCTACTCAAGGTTGCGACATTGCACGCTACTTCCAAATCCAAACCTTCATCCATGCTGCAGGAGAGCCGCCGTCTTCGCCCCCGATCAACCTTGGCTTCGACTGATCTCAGCTTTAATCACGCACTGCCACTCGTTGGCCAAGACGAAGTTCACACTCTTTACATGATTCTCTTGCCTCTATAATGTATAGTTAGACGTAATTTGTACACTTTCTAGGACTCTCTCGCGAGAAGCTTTTCTGCAGGGTGGAGTGAAAGTGAGGTGGTTGTATCCGAAGAGGGAGATCGTGAGTGGCAATCAGGATCGTGTGAGATTTAGCACGTTGGTGAACAGCAACCGCTGGAAGGTTGATTCGAGTAGGGGACTTATCCGGAGCAGACGGGCAGAGTGGTGTTGTTCTCGCGGGTGAAAGCGAGGATGTGATCGTTGATGACGCGATGGGTGAAACCTACTTCGCAGTAGACAAAGTAGTAGATCCACTTTCTTCGGAAGACGTCGACCTCCTTCTGGCGTGCCTGCTCGGGTAGGCGGCTGATCTCGTCGTGATCGCGCAGCAAAGCAGGACGGATGACTTTGTCAAAGTTGGCCTCGAAGCGGTTCTTCCATTCCCGCAGAGTTCTGGCGTAATGAGGACCGATGGAGACGAGGGTATCGAGGATGAGGTTGCCATTGCTTCCATCGGTGGCACCGTTGACGAGGGATGTGACCGAGGGAAGCACGCCGCCGGGGAAGATCCATTTTCGGATGAAATCGACGCCCTTATAGTAGGCCTCGGCGCGCGATTCTGGCATGGTGATGCACTGGAAAACCGCAACACCTCCTTGACGTTTGAGGACACGGTCGACGCACTTGAAGTAGGTGGGGAGGAACTCGATCCCTACAGCTTCCAGCATCTCGATGGAACATACGCGGTCGAATCGGTCGGTCCAGCTGGAAGGGAAATCGCGGTAGTCCATGAGGTGTACTTTGATCTTGCCCTCCATTCCGGCTGCAGCGATGCGTTGTTCTGCGAGAGCTTTTTGTTCGACGGAAAGCGTGACACTGTCGACGGTGCATCCGGTCTTTCGAACTGCTTCCATGGCGAACGAGCCCCAACCTGTTCCGATCTCGAGGACGCGATCACCTGGACGGATGTTGGCACGTTTGATGATGAGTTGCAGCTTGGTCTTTTGGGCTGCTTCCAATTCGTCGTAGTCGCTAGCGCGGGTGGTGACGGCGTCGCTTTCGGAGGGCGGGGTGGGAAGATCACCAGACCTTACCCCCGCGTTTGCTGCTGGCTCGCTGCTGTCGGTGTTGGCAGCAGCAGCGAATCTGAGAGGTTCAAAGACACCCGCGGCCGAGCTGCCGTGTCCGTTGGTGGCTGTGCCTAGCGCAGCCCTTGTCTGCTGGTTGAGCTTATCGAGCAAGGGCCCAGACACGTCCGCATCCAATGTATCGAACACTGCACAGGAATAGGTCATGTCCTTGCTCAAGAACGCCTTGTACATGGTGTTGCTGATGTCGTAGTGTGCACCGATGTTGCGCAAACTTCCGACCTTGGTGTTTGCGTAACGACGGTTGAGCAGCCCCTGTGCCGAGGAGATGAGCGAGCTGGCGACCGAGATGCTTTCGAGGTTGCTGAGAGAGGAACGATTGAGGATGAAGAGGTCAAAGCACGCGGCGAGGTCGGGTGTGTCGACATCGCCGATCATGTAGGCTTCGGCAAAGCCGAGATCGGCACCAAAGAACATTCGAGTCCAGAACGAGTCGGATTTGACGATGAGGATGGCATGCGGAGCCGTAGTTGAGCCACCACTACTTGCTGCGGCGGCGGATTCTGATTTGCTTCCGTCGCGGCTGCGCTGCTTGCTCCTTACGAGAGTGGGATCGCCAAAGCGATGGACCGTGCCGTCAAGCAGGCGTACTTCGAGCTGGCCAACAGTGAGCTTGGAGAAGAGCGCGAGAATGGAAGAACGCGCAATGGCTGCGGTTGGTCTCGCCAGAGGTGCCAGAAGCATCTGCGGCACGGGGATCGAGGGAAAGAGTCCGGTCATGGTGTCGTTTCGAAAAAGCTACCAGGTCCAAGCGCGGAAAATTGTACGACGAGGTGGATGTATAGCGTTGTGACCACCGATTCCGACAAGTTGGACCACAATTCAAAGCAAAGGGCGAGCCACGTTGAGGTAGCCTGTCTAGTCTTGGTGGAGCGACGAGATGAATCGCAAGGGGCAGGAGGGACTAGATGTTAATAAGGATGGCGGAAGTGAAGGACAACGGGAAGAAGGATGGAAATGGAGGAACAGGATGAATGGGCATGATCCGGCAAGGTGGACACTGTCAACGTGGGTGCAACGGAATGAAGGGCAGACGCGTGATTAGCTAGTCCAAGGCCACGGACCAAGCAAGTAGCATATTTGCCGCGGATCCTGCGATTGTCCCACACACACCCTCCCGCTCAAAAGAGCCAGCCGAGACGCACGGACAGCGGGAGAGTCTGAACTTTGAACAGGCGGATAGCGGATTGAAGCTGGGCTCTCAAGCGGAGAGGGGATCAGTAGGTTTCGCTCACGACTCGGATAGCGATGCTGGAAGCGAACGGCGATTGGACCAACGGAAGGGGCAAAGAAGACAGGTTGGAAGATCAGGCGATCTCGACTCAGGCACTTGACAGGCGGGTTCCGCGGATGCTCTGTGCTCTCCTCCACAGCAAATGGGACGGAGACGGACCCTGATAATCCCTCCGCCGCTTGTCTGTCATGGCACATGCAATCATCGACCCGTCTTGATTGCAATTCACTTGCACAAGCTGGGTATGATACAGGTCACCCGAATGGACCAAGATTGAGTGGGACACATCGAAGTAGATTGGAGCGGAGGAGGACAAGGAGGGCGGGACCATGTCACGTTCGGGCAATGCAAGTGAGACCAGACCGGTAAGGGCGGAGACTGGGGACGGACTTTATTATTAATATTATAATAGACAGGAAAGCTCGGATCGGACACAGGTCGAGTGCGGCGGAAAGCCTCGACGAGGACCTCGGAATGGGAGCGTGCCTCGAATGGCAGCACCCTGCATAATTTGCAATGTCGCTGCCCCAACGATGTGAGCTTGTTGAGGGTGGCTCGGTCTCAATCAAGGCTAACCCTAACTACAAGCGGGCTTCTTTGTGCCCCTGCTTGCTTGGATTTGAGGTATGCTTTACCTGACAAACACATGGGGGAGGTCGAAGAGAGCCGTCATGGTATGCGACCGCCGAGGCTGTATGTAGGTGTGGCTTTGATGCACGCTTACCTCTTCAAAACAGCAAGCTGCAGCGATCGTCGGGCGCGTCGTACACTATCGGCGGCGAATCTTTGCAGCGCATGCAGAAGCGTCAAAACCAGGCTGAATTATCAATATGTTACGCCGTCTTCAGACAAAAGACCAGGGATCGATCGGGCACTATCCTATTCGACATCGCCGACCGCCAAATGAGGTTACATTTCTGGCGCGCCACGTGCACGCAGCGGATCGCCCGGACGTGGGATTCAGCTCTGCATCTGCCACGTTCCAGGAGAGATAGACCAGGTGAGCCACTTCGACGCACCGCAGCGTCCACGTTCGATATCATTGTGATGGTTGATAGGCACAAGCGCGGGTGCCGTTCCCACACATCCTCTCAGGCGAAAGGGAACGTCACCCCGGGCGACGCCGTACGCCAAGTACGGCAGAATCCAAGAAGGCTGGCTCACAGGGGAGAGGGGGGTCAGTCGATTGGCTGAAGCATGCATGCATGGATGGCTTCGGGACAACCGTAGGCGCCTGCAAGCGTTGGATGCCTTGCAGGGGAGCGAACCACCATACGGCGGCTGTAGTCAAACTCTTATTGTCTGCATCGCTTGCTCGACATGAGCGGTGTTAGAAGGCGATCATGGTTATTCAAGCGCCGCTCGTCCAATCCGCTGTGCCGATGTGCCATTGAAGAAGTACAAAAGAGAATTTCGTCATTCTTTTCCGCACGGTCGGTCAATCATGCACGAGACGCTGCCAGCTGCCGTCGTTAGCGGATTTTCCGGTTTCTAGATGCATTGCTCTACCCAACTACTGAATTCATGGCCCATAAACAGACACTGCCGAGGAGCTTGGCCGAAAAAAGAACAACACACCTCGCCTCGGCACCTTCTATGAATGCACACAGTCTGTCAGAATTCATTTGTGCTTTTGTGCTGCCGAAGCTTAAAAAAAAAAGTGGGGCAATCCCACACTGTACATCAATGAAACACAGTCAAACGTGTCACACTCCACGCCAGAGTCAATGGCTGTGCTCACTTGTGTTATGCAGACACACCGCCTTCTAATCGCTGCAGAGGCTACCATACCACCATCATCCATAACAGCGTTCGTAACTGCGCCTGCTTTGGGTCTCTGGCCATGCTTCCCGACCACCAGTAGGCGCATCCAGCTGTGGTACAGCGATTGCTACACATGCCGCTCTGTCCTCGCGCCGCCGCGCAGGCGCTCCACTCGCCGCCTGAGCTCCAGCAGCAAGAGCACAAGGACGACGCTGCCTACTTTGACCATATCGACAACTCGCCTTATACGCTGCAACCGCCCACTCAATATGGCTCAGACCAAGAGCCACTCTTGGAGTCGCAGTCAGCTCAAATTCACACCATCTCTTCGCACTTGTCGTCGGAGACGTCTATCCTGTCTCGTTGCATGACACAGCTTCTTCGCGCATCCTTCAATCGCTTTCGATCGTCATCTGCACCGACAGGCTCAATGCCACGATCGCGCAAACCATGGCTGCCCATCCTTCTCCTCGCAAACCTGGTCGTCACCGCGGTCTGCTTTGTCGCTGCTTGCATCCACTTTAACACTTTCACCACGCTCTTCCTATACCTCGCCTCGCTCGTAGTTGCGTTCCCCCTACTATCCTTCTCCCTTTGCGCCGCTGGGCGAACTTCGCACAACTACAAGCTTCAGCTCCCCGACCTTTCGCCTAACTCAACGCCGCTGTCTGAGCAGTCCATCTCCTCCTTCTCAGACCTTTTCGGCCGGTCTTCCACACCTGTGCCTCAAGATAGAGCCACCCCAGCCGCTGTCCCGTCCCGGCGCAGGTTTTGTCGGTCCAGCCATCTTGAGTCTCTTGCTCGATCGGCTCTGTACATCGGAGCCATCCTATGGTTGCTCGCTGTTGTAGAGTGGATCCTTTTCCAGCCCTCCCTTCCTACCAGAAATGACGCGGGAGGAGGCAATTTTCGCCCCCTCGTCAATGCATCCCTCGCGACAGACACTACTCCTGCGCCGCCAATAAAAGTTTTCATCGTCTCGAATCTATACAACAGCGAGGAAATCCTGCCAACCTATGCTTCATCCCTCAAAACCCTCATCAGGACCCTCGGTACCGATAACGTGTTTGTCTCCATCTACGAGTCGCATTCCACCGACCAGACAAAGAGCATGCTCGCACAGCTTGATCACGACCTTGCCCAAGTCAACGTCAGCCGCAGGATTCTTTCCGACGATCGTGCCATCCGAAAGGGCAAGCTGTCTGCTGTGTCGGATCGCATCCGCTTCCTCGTCGACGTGCGCAACACAGCCATGCAGCCGCTTCTTGAAGCTACGGACAAGTACACTCATGTGCTGTGGATCAATGACATTGTCTTTACCCCGCAAGACGCACTCACGCTATTGCGCACCAACAACGGCCGCTACGATCAGGCGTGCGCAATCGACTTTATCGGCAACGGTTTCTACGATACATGGGTCACCAGAGATGCGCATGGCGACACGCTCAAGCGACAATGGCCGTATTTCAAGCGTGACGAGGACGTAGAGGCGATGCGAAAGGCGATGCCCTTCGAGGTCAATTCGTGCTGGAATGGCATCAGCGCCTTTGATGCCAAGTGGTTCTATCCCGCGTCCAAGGCCTCCGAGCCTGCATCTCTTGATGTTGCGGACGCCGACGAGGACGGACCGTCGCAGCTGCCTCTCAAGTTCAGAGCTTCAAAGTTGTGTCTGTCGTCCGAATGTCAGCTCATCTCGTACGACATCCACCGGGCCACGTTTCCATCACGTCCTTTGGTCCTCATCAATCCTGGCGTCAAAGTGGCCTACAACCACCGGCATTACTGGCTGTACAACTCGCTCATCCCGTCGCCTATCCTGAGGCCTTGGAGGATCATCTGGCGAGACTGGATCGGAAATCGTCTGTTTGGCTGGGTCACCGAGGGTCTCCGATGGAGCAATGAGTGTAAGTCGAAGCAAAAGTTTTGGGCTGCTGCGCCAGCGATGTCCACCGCTTAGATGAATCGTAACATGCAGTGTCACCGCCACCCCTCGTACGTTGTGGTCGTCTGAGTATGAAGCGACGAGAGAAGGATATCTCTCCTCAGACCATGCTTTGTGAATGAGACAAACATAAGACATCTGTTGCCAGGTCCGTATATAGAAGGTTCGCCCCAAGTTGAGTGGCTTGTCGAGATGACCACGCGTAGTCTGCGTCGATTACTAACTCGATCGCTTTCAGACTCACTCTTGAAGCTGTCCGGACAGTTGGAAAAGCATCGGGATGGACGGTCGCACTCCCACCGAACTGCAACTCGAACCAAAGTTGATACCTTCACTGACTGTAAGTTCTTCTTCGTCATGGGCGAAGCTGGTCGAGATGCGGCCTCTCACATGTATCTTTTGCGCGCTCTCGGGTCATCCCGTCGCACGACTTGGTTTCAGTACGCGCAGACAGGACTGAGTACAAATTGCGCAACTCATGCGGAGGGTGGAATGCAAACAGACAGTTGATATTGACAAGATCAAAACTGAAAGGACAAGATATGATGTGGCACAACGATGCTCTTACGACGAAGCCATGATGGGACGCTCCGAAGCCTTAGGGGCACCGACAGCCATGTCCTTCTTGATCTGAGAGATGGCCTTACCGGGGTTGAGGTTCTTGGGGCAGGTCCTGGAGCAGTTCATGATGGTGTGGCATCGGTAGAGGGAGAAGGTGTTTTCCAGCTTCTGTCTTCGCTCCTCGCCAAAGTCATCACGAGAGTCGGCCATCCATCGGTAGGCCTGCATGAGGACGGCGGGACCGAGGTATTCGTCCTGGTTCCACCAGTATGAGGGGCAGGATGTGGAGCAGCAAGCGCAGAGGATGCACTCGTACAGACCGTCGAGTCGTCGACGCTCCTCGGGCGACTGGAGGTGCTCGCCCTCGGCGGGGGTGTTGTTGGCCTTGAGGAAAGGCTCGATGGAACGGTACTGCTTGTAGAACTGGGTGAGGTCGGGAACCAAGTCCTTGACGACGTACATGTGTGGCAAGGGGTAGATCTTGGTGTCGTTCTGCTTGTCAATTCGGCAGAGGCACGCGAGCGTGTTGACACCGTCGATGTTCATGGCGCACGAGCCGCAGATGCCCTCTCGGCACGAACGACGGAAAGTGAGCGAGGGGTCAATCTCGTTCTTGATTTTGATGAGCGCGTCGAGGACCATTGGACCGGTCTGGTTGAGGTCCAGAGTGTACGACTGCAGACGAGGCTTCTCCGATGGCTTGTCGGGGTTCCATCGGTAGATCTTGAACTGCTTCAGGTGCTGAGACTTGCCTGAGCTGCCAACATTGTCAGAGGTGGGCGTGGCAAGACGGGCAGCGGCGGTTGTGGAGAAGGCAGCAGCGCGCGAGGTGCTGGCAACGGACGGGCGAAGGGCGGCACGAAGACCGTTGCTGGCTTTGAATAGCGACATGGTCTGCTGTCTTTTTGTGTGTGTGTGCGAATGAGGGGGAGGTGATGATGGTGAACAAGGAAAACGAAGGCGTCGACCAACATATTGCATTGTGCATCACCGACCGACTCTGGCTCGCGCGCTCCCCGCACGGCACGCACTCTTCCTGGCTGGGGGACGGACGAGACTGACGAGCAGTGCTGAAATTCGAAGGGCGGCGATGACACTGCGCTGTGCCGTGCCTTCCGCCGAGCTGATTACCAAAACACGCGGGCTGCCGTGAGTTGACTTAGTCGGCTTGTAGCGGCTTTTTTCGCATTTCCTTGAATTCAGTGGCAAAGGGTGAGCGACGCTTTCAAACAGACAGAGGCTCCCAGGCCAGCAAGCAATTCAGAGGCCCAATCAGAGTCGAGTCGATTTCAAACCAATCTCCTCAACGCGCACGCCTGACGAATTTTCTTCCGCCGTCTCAATTTAGCGCTTCGCCGCGCTGACATAACGCTCCACCGTCGCAAGTGGCACTTCACTTTCCCCGCCGTATCCAGCCGAAAATTGGGAATAAAGCTTCAATGTTAGACCTTTGAGATTCGTCAAGTTCCGCGATTCCCCGTTCTTCCTCGTGCTCATGTTGTCACCTTTCGATTCAACATTCGCAAAAGGGTTTCGGAAGTCGGCCCTGCTCCACACAACTCCCAAACTGGCTCGAGTCTGTCAAGTCATCCTTCTCGACTCCTTCCCGCAGAACGACGGCGACACACATGACAGACTCGAGGGACGAGGCGTCCGGCTCAAGGGGCGTGTCTCGCCCACGAAGAGATTCAATCTCGCCTCGTCGCGGGTCGAGCTCGAGATACGGCAGCTCCACGCGCGACAGGCACCGACAAGACGACGAGGAGCATCGACACAGAAGGTCCAGATCTCACAGGCAAGAAAGCAGCAGAGGCAATCGAAAGCACCGCCGCAATGACGATGATTCAAGACATCGCACAAGAGATACAAACGACGATTATGGGTCGAAGCGTCGAAGGGACGAAGAGCGACAAAGCAGCACGCACCGAAGCCACCGCGCCGAAGGTGAACGACATACTTCGTCACGAACATCAAGCCACAAAGGCTCGGACGGTCATCCAAGATCACATCGACATGACGCCTCATCTGATCGCCGAGATCGAGACTCCAGAACTACTCACCAACACGACCGCAGCGACCGATCTCGACCTCGCTCGCCATCACCCTCGGACTCGCCAGTGCCGCGCGCGACCAGCTCCGGCAATCGTTCCTCGACACGTCAGCTCTCGCCGATAGCACCTCAAAGCTTCGAGCCACCTGAAGAAGAAAGAGACGAAGATGCTCCAAACTTCGCGCCATCGGGCCTCCTCGCCGCTGAATCAAACACCGTCAACGGCGTTGCGCTCAAATACCACGAGCCGCCAGAAGCACGCAAGCCCAAATCTGCCTGGCGTCTGTACTGCTTCAAAGACGGTAAGGAGCAGCAAGTGCTTCATCTCGGCGCCCAGTCCGCCTATCTCCTCGGTAGAGATCGTACCGTCACCGACATCCCGCTCGACCACGAATCATGCTCCAAGCAGCACGCCGTGCTGCAGTTCCGTCAAACAACCACAACCAACGAGTATGGAGACAAGAAGAAGCGCATTCACCCCTTCTTGATCGATCTCGAGTCGAGCAATGGCTCGTACGTCAACGATAACGAGATTCCAACTTCTAGATACTATCAGCTCAGGACAGGCGACACGCTCACTTTCGGCGCTAGCACCAGGGAGTACGTCCTGCTCGACGAATCCTCGGCGTAGGCGCCAATATAAGACGCAAAGGCTGTTGCGGAGTTCGTCTTAGATTCGCTCGACGTAATTTGATGGAACGATACCGGTTCGACCGTCTTTGACCACTTGGCACCATCTGTCGAGAAGTAGCGTTAGAGAAGCGAGGATCGATTGTCAGCAGTCACTCAGACAAGCCAAATGCAAAGAAGCAACACTTACCCGTCTGCATAATTCATACCGACTGCAGTCAGCTCGGCTTGCTCGCCCGTTGCAAGCGAATGCTCGTCCTCCCCTTGCGCTGCGTAGTCATACATTGCTTTGACAAACTGGCCGCATCCTTGTGGTAGCGCTGCTCCACTGCCGCCACCTCCGTTGATTCCGGTGTCTTGATTGGTCGTTGGTGCTCCAGGAACAGCATCGCCGAATTCGCAGTATGATGTCGGTACGAGACCTTCTTTGCCAACGCCTGCACGGACCTTGATCCAGCCACTGCCGTCTACGTCGTCCTCGAGCAACTCGACGCGTTCGCCCTCGGCCACGCTCAGCTCGAACGGACTGGATGCGTGGAACGCAAATATGGCTCTGCCGGCGGGAGATGGTTCGCTGCTCTCGTCAGTTGCCGCCTGTGCCGAGGAACGGCTCGGTGGCGGCGGGACGCCCCTGGTTCTTGAGCTTCTCTCCGGCTTGCCGTCTGCGATGATGGCACTGGAACGTTTGGGTCTGCTCAAGGATGCAGAATTGCGTGGAGAGCCGGAGCTGGCTGCTATGCCGCCTCCTGGAGCCGCTTTGCACTCTGCTGGCACCTTCATCTCACACTTCTGATGCACCGTGTACCCACACGGCTTGCACACCGATCCCTGCTTGGACAATCCCCAGATCTTGTCGCCACAAAAGTGGCACGTCGTGGGAATACCGAACGAAGCGGGCTTGAACAGATGAGGGCGTGCTTGTCCTTGATCGTCACCAATGTCGGCCACGATAGTTTCCACTTCGGCCTCGAGATCGTGCAGCTCGATCTCAAGCGCAGACAGTGTGCGAGTCGCTTCGAAGAGGTTGTCCTCAACTTCGTCGGGGTTACCGAGATTGTGCTGCTTGCTGTAAGCATCGCGCAGATTCTGCAATCCATCCACCTCTTTTGCTTTGGCTTCGACCATAGGCTCGAGTTCGGCGATGCGATTCCTGCATCGCATAAGTCGATTCTGCAGAAAAGTGACGGCGGAAGGCTCGGTCAACATGTCCGAGGTATCAAAGAAGCCTACGCATGGCTCGAAGGACCACCCACTGGGTTCCTGCCATCGTTGCTGGTTGTGTTCAGCGAACAGCGTCTGATCTTGTGTTGGATCGACTTGCGCCGCTCTCGCTTCCAAATCTCGATGTTTCTTCGCTACCGATTCGTGGTGTGCAGCTACGGTGGACTGTGCTTGAGCAGCCGACTCGGCAAAGCGACGTGTGGATAGTGTCCAGAGCGACTGCAAGCTGTTCTGCACCGCTGGCAAGTCGTTGCGGTAGAAGCGCTCCTTGGCGCGGTTGGACACGGCGATCTGGATGAGGTAGCTGTTCTTGCCATTCCACATGTCCATCTCCGCCGACTGAAAGGCTTTCGAGGCACGATCCGCATGCCGATCTCCTGAAGCCGCTTTCTCGCGCTTCTGTCGCTGGGAATCGAGCTCGTGACAAAGCTCATCGTACTTTGCTTTCGCCTTGTCCTTGTCCGAGTAGGTCTTTTCGCGATCAGAGAGTAGCTTGCTGGCAAAGGCGACATGTCTTCTGCGAAGATCTTCGCGAGCCTTGGTGCTTGTGATCAGGCTGTTGGAGAGCTGGTCAAGCGTGGTAGCGAGATTCGTATGGTCGGCGGCGGTAGCATCGTGTGTGGAATAGAGATCGGTGATGTGAGTTGCGAGAGTGGATTGGGCATGCTTCCATTCGATTGTGGGTGTTGGGCCGACAGAGATTTCTTGCTCTTTCTTGGTCTTCTTGTCGCGATATCTGCGAACGAGCGTCTGGAGCTTGGCGGCGTAGTCGCGTTCGAGCGCGGCTCGCTCTGCAAGGAACGATGCAACGTCGTTCTCCAAGGCGAGCTGGGCTGATAGAGTCGCCGCGATCGTTGGGAGCTGGTCTGGCAGCTGGTGACCAAACTCGACCGCCGACTCGCTCATGGTAGGTGGGCTGGCGAGCCGTGTTCAGACCGTAGTGCAAACAAAGGGTAGTGTGTCAAGAAGATATGGTTGTGCAAGTAGTCGGGCAAGGTGTCACATGCACGCCTCGCTTATGGAGAAGTGTAACTTTCGAGGCTGTGCACCGTGCCCGTGGCGTCATGACGCAGACGAGCCAAGTACGACATCTTTGGATTTTTGACGCCTTCATTTTCAATCCTTTTCCTATTTCCAACTCAATGGCTTCGTCGGCCTTCAAAGATCCATTCATGGGTGGCAGTCCACGGTATAAGCATCTGCATCAGGCACGCAAAAGCAAGCCAGACGGGTCGGTATGGGTATCTGAAGCTCGTATTGACTATCACATTAGAGAAAAACACGTTGTTTTCTTTGAACATCAGGACCACTCTTGCCATGCCTAGGCGGTGGCGAGCGGCACCTTGTTCTCAGCCGACTGCGTCGAAGCGAGACCGTCCTGATGTTGAGGATGTTCCGGAAGCCTAGCACTCCCTTGCACGGCTTTGCGCGATGTTATCGAGGTCCTCAGCAAGCGTGTGGCTTCGACGATCCAAAATACGGCGTACAGGCCGACCTGGACACCGACATCGATCATCTCGTCGCTGAGCAGGTATTCAGTGCCCAAGCGGTCTTCGACGCCCTTGAGCTTGCCCATACCGCCGAGCGCGACCGAGGTGAAGGCAACGAGCAGCGTCCAGAAAGACCAGATCGTCAAGCTCACAGCAGGTGGGCTGGCAGAGCGTAGATGCATGAGGACGAGCACGATGAGGATACCGGCCAAATTGAAGGGGAGAAGACCCACTCCGCGGTTGGCTAACGCCAGACGCACGATTTGAAGAATGTCTGTTGGTCGTATACATGCGAACAAGATTGTGGTCAGTAAGTGGAGCACGAAAGAGCGAGCAAGGCATCGAGACCGATCAGCTACTCACTCATCAGGAGCGCTGCAACGACGAGCAGCGTATACAAGATATCCATGCTGATGCGAAGTCTCGAGTGTCTTCCGCTAAATTTGCTGTCGTTGCGGTAGGCGTTGGAGCTGTAATTGATCAGCCTGGACGTCGAGCTTGAGTTGTATCGCTTGCGTTTCAAGGCGAGTCCGAGCAAGGGCAGCAGCACGAATAGCAGCACCCATGTTGCCAATGGTTCCAACACCACATCGTTGAAGCACGTCGTGGTGACGCCTTGCGGCTTGGTCGAAGCGAATCCGAACTGGTTGTCGTAGCGCAACCCGCACAGAGCTCGATGCGCCTTGGGCGGGTCTCGATTCATGGCAGAGTTGGTGTTTCCCATGCTTGCTGGAGTACTATGGACGAGAAGCCTGGACGAAGCACGGCTGTGGACACAGTGATGATGATGGTGGGCCGATACCATGCGAATGCAACATCTCTTCGTCCTTTAAGTGTTCTCAGCCCAATTCCACTCTCCTGCGGTCTGCTTGATCTGCCCATCAAAAGTCAAAAAGGCATTGCAGATCCCAATGCCGGTGTTTGGACTTCTTGGTTAAAGTCGGATGCACGCCTCAGGCATGTTCGGAGCGAACCAATTTCCGCGGTACGGCACGCAAAGCCGCCAGCTCTCCGTCAATCGGGCTGCAAGAAGACGTGGCGCGCGCTACATGATCCCTGAGGCGAGTGCAGCACAAGTGGCATGATTTCCTGAGTGCCAGACGGTCGGACGAGATGCGGCCATCCAACGCCTCGTGCAGCTGCGAGACGCTGCCGAGGTTGTCCAACCGTATTTTGATCTCGCTTAAGACTACATCTTGAACGCTCAAGCCGCCGGTCTTTGCTCGAGCTCGGCAGCGTGGACACAGTGCAGGAACATCCAACCTGGGCAGCTGAAAGACTTAAAAACATATTGTCACTCACACTGAGATAGGGTCTAACAGTCTCAATCCCAATTCCTCCACTTGCAAGTCAACTCGACTTCCGGGAGACGGGCCAGACTGTATGACTCTGTGGCGAGAAGAATGGCCAATCAAACGTTCTTCAGCCTCGTGCACGCTACTCGGCTCTCGCTCACCACCTTAGCTTCGTCGTCGTCACGTCTTACACTCGCCAATGTTGGGCACATGGTCTAGAGCGGCTCGCGCCGACCTCAAGGCGAGCCAGCTCACCCTCGAGCACTTCCTCATGCGCTCGCGCACCCTGTCCCTGTATCGCAAGTACGTTCGCGCAACCAGAGACATCCCGTACCCATCAGCACGATGGGAGACCATCGAATTCTTTCGCGATGACGTTCATCGCTTCCGCCACGAGACCGATTTGGAGCGGATCAAGGATCTCTTGATGCAAGGTCATCGCTTCCTCAAACAGATGCAAGGTCAATGGACGTTGGCCGGCGCCTCATCCGAGGGCAATAATGCCAACAAGCTCCGAGGTACACGGCAACTCTAACTCAATATCGCGCATCCAGCGGAAAGTCTCGAGGCTCCGGATAGATCCTACTTGAATCTTCTCCTGGGTCTTTACAACGCCAGTCTTTCCAGCCTGCGCCTCCTCGGCGCGATGCTTAGCCTCCGCGTGCAGGTTGAGAATCTTGACCTTAAGGAATGGCAAGATCGTTGGTACCGCCAGTGTCAAAGCCCGCACAACCTACGTCGCAGTGCTAGACGCATCGGTCTCTCGGTGGTGTCGCGAACGATGGACATCACCACCGCCTTCTCGGGACAGGCTGTGCCAATCACCCAGCAGCCGCCACCCGTTTTTTAAGGCACCCCCCACCTTGCATCAGCATCGGGGGGAAAGGAGACATGCTCAATCACAATCATCCGTTGCAATGCAACTTCGATCTCGACTGGAATCCACCACGGGTCAACGAAAGTTGGGCTTCTCGGGGTCCAAGGGCTTTCGAGTCTTCGCATGCGGTCTTCATGTCCTCTGTAACCGGTCAATATACCCTTTCGTTTCATAACAGTCAGCACACGTTACATGAGGATCCTTTATGCCGTAAAGGTGCTCGATCAGGACGGCTCAAGTGCCGATCGAGTAGGTGATGTACAACACATATCCGGTGACGACAATCGCGATGAGCAAACCGCAACCAGCAGCTGTCCAGTTCTTGATCGGCTTTCGAAGCGCCTCTTGCCTCTCTTGCTCGGATTCCGTCTCCCTCTTATGCTTGAGTTGGCGTTCGTTCAGCTTCAGAACGCCACCAAAGTAGCGCTTGTCGATCACGTGGTACAAAAGACCATAAACCACATCTATGGCCTTGAGCGCGATCAGGAAAGCGAACGCGTTTCGGAACTGGGTTTTGCCTCTCGGTGTGAGGTCCTGAATCGCACCGAAAGCAACGTCCATGGTCACCGAACCAGCCGAATTGAAGCACTTCCACACCCCGAAAGCCGTGCCGATCGAGGCTTGATTGGGGACGAGTAATGGAATCGAAGCGATGAACGGAAGCACGTTGAATGAGAGCGCGATGCTTCCGAGCACCACCGGAAGGTAAGCGTTGACCGTGGAGAAGGCAAGCAGCGAAAAGACGACCACCCACAAAGCCGCACATCCTGCGACGTAGTACATTCGTCGGCCGAACAGGTCCAGCAAGATTCCGAGGAGGGGTGTCAGGACGATCGGTGGCACTTGTCCTACCGACGATGCGTAGCCTGCCATGAGCGCCGTCTTGCCGCGAGTGATCTCTACCACCTCTGCCAGATTGGAGGTGTATGTGTTGACAGTGCCCGCCTGCAGCACCTGTGTCATGGTGATCAGCCAGAACGACGCGGGGATCGCACCTATGCTCAGCGTCAGTACCTGCCAGCAGCGCTGCGAGAACGGTCGAAGCACCGTCCTCTCAGGCTTCTGCTTCGCGGCAATGCTGGCGGAAGAGTTGTTGTTCGAAGACGACGCAGTAAATGTCGATGCTGCTTGCGCTGCGAGCTGTCGCCCTGTCACCACATGCATCTTCTTGGGCAGAGTGCGCTCGAATGCGACGTAGGCAGCATTCAGGATAAGCGTGATACCGCAGAGGATGGCAGAGAGCCAGAAAGACCAGTACCATTTGCCGGTCGCTTCTGCCACGGGTACCGAGCTCATCTTGCCCATCACGTTGAACACGCGACCCATGGCAATGTCAAGGCCGTAGACGAAACCGAGCCAGCCGGCACTCGACAGGGCACCGTGCCACTTGTTCGACTTTTCGGCCCGCTTGGCTTCGGTATCGTCTAGGTGGCCCTGGCCGACAGCTGTGCCATCTCTGCACCAGTGAGTGTAGAGCTTCGATTGGCTGGTTTCGATGGTGGTGCTGCCAAGACCAAAGATGATTTGACCGGCGAGGATCGTACCAAAACTGCGACGCTGTCCTCCTACGGCTCGGATGATAGTTCCTATGAAGATAGCAGTCGACGAGAAAAGAGAGGTGATGCTAGGGCCGTAGTAATCCACCATGATGCCCGAGAACAGTGGCAGGATGCCATTGACTAGGTGATCGGCCGATGCGATAGTTCCGTAACGTGCATTAGTGACAGACGGGATCTGCTTCTTGATGGTGGATTTGAGCGGGGAGAGCGACGACTGAGCAAAATTGCTTCCGAGCGTGAAGAAGAGAATCATAAGGATAGCAGGCAATCTGTGCTTCCATGTAGCGCCTACAGCGCCCGACTGAGCGTCGACGAACCACACCTCCTCGTCATCGTTGACAGCAAGGTGAGGTACCACGGCGAGAGGCTCGGGCTGGTTGCTTGTTTTAGGGCCTTTCTCGGCGATGCTAGAGATTGACGATTCGGTCTCGACTACGTCTTCAGCGTTCATCGTGGCTGGAGAAGCTTCGATTGCACTATCGTTGGTTCTGACACCAGCGGCGAGACTTGATTGTAAGGGTTGCGACATGTCAGTGAAGCATGGAATCACAAGGATCGCGTTGATCTGCTTATGGTACTGTCGAGATGGATATCAGATTAAGGGATGAGAAGGTGTAGACATGGGGGATGGGGGCACAAGCACAGGAAGAAGACGGTCTTCATAAGGACAAAGTGGCGGCTTGGAGCCGCGCGATCATTCTGTGTAGCGAGCCGCACTGTACAGTCTATCACAGAAGGCGCAAAGCGACTCTATTGGTTTCGATGCGAGGAGGAGCTTTGTGAGCAGGGAGTTCGTCCACGATGAGCGCCCTGAGAAGAATCGGCGCGTCCAATCAGATAAGATTCACCCGAAAAAATCGGCTAGCGACTGACATGTGCCATGTGCCTGAGAACGCCTGTCGGCGATGCGAGCAAAAAATTCCACCATCAGTTCCCCTGCCACAGAGCTTGCCTATTGTTCGGTAAGAGCCGGGATAGGTGCTCTGAGTGACAAGGGTGCCAAGAGAACCGGAGCTTCAAATTCTGCGTCAACGCTCGTATCAGATAGCCAGCATGCAAGTCTTCTCAGAGCCGATCAAGGTTTGCAGGAACGAGAGTTGAACCTGCATGAGGAAACTTTCCAGCGTGGTCTTCGCAGTCCGAAACCTATTGACAAGGTCCGAAGCCTTTCTGCAATCAGCACTTGAGTGCTTTGACATTTCAAGTCTTGGCGACTGAAACGCAGAAGTAGCCTGTCAGCGCACGAAATCCGCTCGGTGCTTGTGACGCCGGTCGGCCAGCTTGTTTCCCGCCTCTTGCGGATTGCGTGTTCACGACGAGATCTCACGCTAGTTTGCAAGGGCTCTAGCGGACGCCATTGCTAACGAGGACTCGAAGCTCAGACACGGACCTCTAAACATGCGGTGACACAGACATGAGAACAAAATGTGCACACGTACACTAGCAAAGATGTACACTGTATTTGCCTGAACAGATGCGCTCGGAAGGCGGGCCCTGATCGTATCTAACCGAATCTTTCACCAGTTGAAACAGTCTTCGACGAGTGTCACGTTCCAGCCTTGTTTGAGCATCACTACAGCCTCGCTCCGAACAGCGTCGCACATGGTGGCTGGTCCGCAAGACGCGAAGACCAAATTGTCCTTCATATCCTCCATCGGAACGTGGTTGTGTACCAGTGCCATCGATGTGGGCCTGCCCTGGAATCTTCTTATTCGGATTAAGGCGTCAATTGGTGTTTCCGACAGGATATCATGGGACACGGACAATCTGCTGTGAACTTTGTCCTGCCATGTCAGGCTGGTTTCGAACGGTCTCTTAGGCGAAGAGGCACCGCTCGGCGAAGTACTGCAGACGCTTTCGGATGCCGAGTGGCTGCTTTCTAAGCAACGTGACGGTGTGCAGCCAGATTTCCAGGTCGATGGCTCTGCTGCAGCTTCCGAAAAGTCTTGTGAGCTTGCTGATGGCGAATACTTGTTGTCGAAAGTCAACGAGGTCGGAAGGCCGCCCTTGAATTGCAGGGCCCGTTCTTCTGCAGTACAATATTCCATGTGTACTTGCTGATATATGGGTCCGAATCTTGGGAGGACGAGCAAATGACATGGTTCACCCACTTCCATCCCTGGTGAAAGCTTCGAAGCAGAATGTGAAGGCGATGGAACAGAGATGGATGAACCCGTGTGTCTTGGAAGAGGAATAGAAGACATCAATTGAAACGTTGACGACATGATGCTTTCTTGCTGGATCGGCTCTTGCTGGGTCGGCTCTGGGCTTGCTGGTAATTGCCCATCGGGCATCTGGCGCAGGTCATGAGATAAGCCGCTAGGAACTGTCCTAGCTTTTGACGTCGTGTAGATGTCGATCGAGAGCCTGCACGAAGCAGACCCCTGGAGCTCAAGCTCGCGGAGGAGCTCGGACAAGCCGTCACGCAGGGCGTCTAGGATGCCTTCGTCTCGGATGATCCAAACAAGCTTGCAGGTCTCGAGGCCGGTGAATCTGCCCAGAGCTGCCTTGACAAGCAACGGGTAGCAGAAGGTGATCGCGATACCTCCGGCGACCAGAACGGCATGTCTGGCGCCTTCCAGTGAAGGGCTCCTTCCAAATGGGCCATCAATCACTACCCTGACTCGCCTGCCCTTGTTTTGAACTGCTTGCTTCAGAAAATCGTCGTTGGGGATCCGCAGGCCGTCTGCCTTCGAACTGGAGAGTTCCTGGGCTAGCACGGCCAATTTCTGTGTCAGGCCAGCTTGACGCTGAATGATGAGATCCACGTAGCCCATATTCGGACCGTCCGACTTGCGACGTCCCACGGCAAACACTGAAAACGGGTGATCCGAAAACCACTGCAATCTTGGTATGGTGATGCGAATATCATCGCCAGCGCCTATGCGTACGATTCCGGACCCTGGGTGAAAGCGCAAGCGGCTGTGACTGAGGCCGAACCACTGTCTTGGACCCTTTCCTAGCTCCATGGAGGAGTCCGACCTCGACTCTGAAGGCGTTGAAACGAGGCGCAGCCGAGAAGCCGGGACTTGAATCCGCAGACGCGTGTATGCGCCGTCACCGTACGATTTGAGCTCAGCCTTACGCGTAGCGCCGGCGCCGTCAGCGTAGCGCCACGAGAGGGACATGGCAACGCGACCCAGCAGACGAACGAGCCTATCAAAGGCCCATAATGCCGCCGAAAGCTCGATGACGAAGATCTGCAAAGCAAGCTGGAAACGTCACGGAGAAAGTGAGGAGGAGGTCAGCTTGGCCTACTCCAGCCATGTTTTGCAGATTGGCGCTTTCTAGTCAGGAAACCTACCCGTCCTTGGTGGAGAAGCTTGATGTGCAGATACGTAAATATGAGCATGAGCACTGCCATGCTGATGTGGAGGAACACGAAGACCTCGTAGTGCCTCTTGCGCAACGCTCTGAGCGACAGGAACACGAGACCTGACAGCATAGTGACTGCCAAGATGCCCAGCTGCACTGGCGGGTGCTTCAGGCTTTCTCGAGCCCCGATGCCGAAGTGAAAGATGAGAGCATTGCAGAGAACGTGAACGATGATGTGCAAGTAGCACATCCTGGCAATCCAGCGATGGAACAGCATCAGTGTGTTCATCGAAAGTTGGCTGAGCAGCGCTACCGGCGTCCGTTTGCTCGCTAGCAAAATCAGCATTGGCAACTGACCTATGCCGAGCATGGCGCAACGATTGGCTAGGTGCCGAAGTATCTGAGATCGCCGACTGACCGAGTCCGTGCCGACAAAATACGTGTTGTGGCCGACGTAAAGCGAGTAGAAGCTGAAGTAAGGAACGACATTGAGGATCATCATGACGATCAGAACGGCAGTCTCCAGTCGGAGTGGGACATGCAAGGTCAGCCAACGCAGGCATCCCGAGCCACATCGAATGACCTGAGAGTGCTTTTCGGATGCAAGAGGGTGCTCAGAGATGTGGCCTCTCCACCACGAAGTCCTTCTCGACAACGCATGATGCGCGCGGGGCAGCAAGACTGCGAGAAGTGAGCTGAAGCCCGAAGCGAGAGCCAGAAACAGGAAGAGGCTCCATATCAGGAAGCTGTAGAAAAGAAAATGTGGGTCGGAGAGGAATGTGGACACACGTCAGCTGATATTACGCGTCAGCCGATAATGCAATTCCTCCAGCATATACGGATGAGGAAGAACGACGATGGTGACTCACGTAGCTACACAAGGCACCTTGTACGAGTTGTAGTAGTAATGTCGAAATGTTGCCCATCCGTATTCCTTCTGGTCGTCCGGCAGCTTTGCGATCTGTTCCCATGCATAAGCGTCCAGCGTCCAGGGAGGAGCAATCATTCTGATTCGTCAAACTTGCCGCGACGTGATCCAAGTCGCCCGTCGAGTGCGCAGGCGAGCAATGCAAAGTTTATGGAAAAGCCAAAGGCTAGGAAGGTGAAGTCAAGGAGATTGAAAAGGTGGAGAGATTGAGAGGGCAGGCCCATCCGATAGCAATCTGGACGGCATTGATTATAAATGTCTGGTGTGATATCGATTCACGAGCATACAAGCATCAGGCTGCGCGAGGCAGGTCTGGAGCCGGGAGCTATGTGGAGCCGTGTCGCATACTTTCGACCTGTGCAGGAAAGCCTGACCAGCTACACGAGCAAATCCTGACGCATCACACCATTCTCGTCGCTACAGTGTACAACAGGCACCTTCTGCCCCTCAGCCGAGGCGGTGAAGCGCAAAAATCGGATGCTCGTGTTTGAGCGGCGAAGCTCAAGGCTCGAGAACCGATGATAAGGCCCGAGCTGCTCGCTTCCGATGCGTATGTTCATTCAGCACTGTAGAGGCCAAAACCGCCGATGCTGACGTCTGGATCCGGCATCTGTCGCCCACTGCACCTTCACTTTGGAGCCGGAGGCGCCGACGAAGACTGGCTTTGGAAGCGGTCGTTCCACCGAGGTCTGCATTCTCGAGAAGACCTGAATGTCCATTTCGGGAGGAAATGAGATTCGCAATCCAGGACAATGGAAGCGAAAGCGGGCCCCATCGCACAGGATGACACGTGAGAAGATGTGCGCAATCGGTACTTGACACGAAGGCAGAAGCGAGCTTGCGATACGAAAGCAGAAAATCGGGGTCCAGAACGTGTTTTCCTTTCTCCCCAGCTCGGGCGCGACGATGTTTGACACAAAAGTCTGAACCTTGGGGTAGAGAAAGTAAGTAGTAGGTCTCGGAAAAAGTGGCGTACAGCGGAAAGACGATGTGAGATATTATATTATTAAATAATACGCCGAGACATTTGCTTGGCAGTTGAGAGACGAGAGGAAAAGCATGCTGGACAGCTGCAGGCTTGGATCGTTCGGAGATTTTGACTGAGCGAAGAAGCTCCAATTTGGCGTCACCGCCGATGTTTGACGTGCATGAAATCATGTTTCTCGGAAAGTGAAGCTCGGTGCTCGTCAATCTCCTCTCGGATCGCATTTCTAAGGCTGTCCACCAACTCCCACTGCGAGCCGAGGCAGCGGCCCGAGAGGATTCCGGGCTTGAGCAGACGAGCTCGAGCGTCCTGACGTACAAGGTATGAGTCGCTGTCAGGAATCAACACTGGCGAGGCTCGACAGCGCACACAAGTCGCTTCGGCCGCTCGCCCTCACTCGACCACTAATGCTTATCCGTCCCAGCCGAAATAGGTTTCACTAGAAGGAGGGTCATCATCAGCAACTCAATCTCCACGACGTGGGCGGCCATGTGCATAGCTTCATGTTCTCTTCGTGCAGAAAATTTACATCCATCACGAGCGTCAGCTCTGCAGTTGCGTGACTTCATCGATCACCACGTGAAGCAGTCTTCCACCAAGTCGACGTGGATGCCTCTTTTCATCAGGCTGACCGTTTCAAATCTGACGTCGTCGCAGAGACTTGGTGGTCCACAGAGGCAAACCTTGAGTCCTCTGCTATCTCGCAGCGCCTTGTCGTCCAGATGTCCGACCAATGCTACAGGCAGCTCCGCGGGACGCCCAGAGGAGATTGTGACCTGCACAAGCTCGCCGTCGGCTCGGTCGTCGAACAGGATTTCTCGCTTCTCTCGACAGGCCGACTGCTTCTGTTGCGGAACCATCGATAGCTTCGACAATTCTACGACCTCGTCGACGAATTCATCCGAAGGGCTCGAGCATTCGCCGTGGGCTTGTGACGGCACTCGAGATATCTTTTCCTTGATCGAATGGGAAGATGACGAGCGTGGTGGCATGGGATCAGGCAACTCCTTTGACGATGAAGTGTCGAAGGTGGGCTTGATGCGTTCTTGCTGCCAGTCAGAGCTCACGTAGATGTCCATCGACATCCGACATTCTCTCAGCCCTCCTACGGCCTTCATCTCCTCCGCCAGCTCCGCAAAGGACGCCCGCAAAAGCTCGAGCGTAGCTGGGCAGTGCACGAAAGAAGTTGAGGCAAATGTAGTAAGGAATGCAATCGTTCGTCAGTTCGCCGCTGACACTTCTTTGTCGAATCTTGATCTTGCGCTACTCACCTTGTTTGCGAACAATCCAGATCAACTTGCATGAGCGAAGATTCGAGGTGGCTCGAACCCTGAACGCAGACACAAAGATCGGCCAGCAGAAAGTGATAGCAATGCCACCAGCTACCAGGACCAAGTCGGTGGCTTCATGAATGTCTGGAACGACTCCGAATGGACCCTCGACCATTACAGCAACGCTCGAGCCTTTCTTTTCCTGGTTGGCCAGCTCGACGTCGGAAGACTTGCCGACGTGATGAGCAAGCTTGCGTGTCAATCCGGCTTCGGTCTTGATGAGGAGATCAATGTAGCCCTGAGCTGGATCCTCCGAGCGGGTGCCGACGCCGAACACCGTGAACGGATGCTCTCCGACGAACTGTAGACGGGGAATGGTGATTCGGATGTCGTCGCCAGCGGCGATGCCAAGGAGGCTATGCTTATTGGGAAGGCGAAGCTTGCTAACCGGAACCGAGATGCGGAGCTTCGAATACTCTGCCTCTTGGCCGTACGTGCAGATCTCTGCTGTGGAACACTTGATCAGGCGAGATTCGGACTTCGAGGTCGAAGCGGCGTGACGTGTTACAGAGAACGAGAGCCATATGCGGACGCCGAGCCGAACGGCACGATCGAAAGCCCACATCGCGGCTGCAATCTCGGTCATGACCTTGAACATCTGGAACTGAAAAGTTGAACAAGTTATGACGACGACAGATGCCCAAGGGTGAGTATGACGGGGTCACGGGTGACGGCTTTTGCTGGAACAAGTGGACTTACCTTTGGAGATCCGATCAAGGTGATGTGCAGATACGTGCCGAGAACAGCAAAGAAAGCCATCACGAGGTGGAGCATGACAAAAATCTGAAAACATAATCACACAAGCATCAATGAATCTGTCCGCAACTTGACGGGGTCCTACTGGGTTGTTGACTTACTTCGTACGAGCGTTGACGCAGAGCGCGAAGAGAAAGAAAGACAAGACCCGACATCATGCAGAGACCAACGATGCCCCACGCGATGTAAGTTTCCTTTAAAAGCTCAGAATAGCGATGCCTTCGAACGTAAATGGCGGTGTAGGCGCTGGCGTGTGTGAGGATATGCATATAGAACCATCTGGCGATCCATCGGTGGTAAAGCATAAGACTGTTCATGCCGAGACCCGACACAATCGCCAAGGGTGTCCTCTTGCTCGCCATGAGAATGAGCAGCGGAAGCTGTGCAGTCCCTAGAATAGCAGCTCGGTCGGCCAGATGCCGGCAGATCTGGTCACGTCTGCTGGAGGCTCCCGGGTAAATCAAGTTGGCGCCGACGTAAAGATCGTAGAAGGCAACAAGAGGCAGGAAATTGAGGAGCGATATCAGGAAGATGACCAGCGCTTCTCCTCGTAGAGGAATCTGGAGAGTTAGCCAGTCGAGGAAGGGCAACGATGCCACTGCAGCGTGTTTGCGCTTGACCAAAGCGTGCTCGAACACATGAGCACGCAGCCATCGCAGTTTTTGCTTGCACGTCGAGTGCAATGATGGCGAGCTCCAAGATAGAAGGCTATTGCCGCAAGCGACCATAATCAAGAGGATGAAGAGGCCATAGATGGTGAACCTTTATATCGTGTGACCGAAAGCCACGATAGGGTCGGCATTAGGTCAGTTCCAAGTTTCCTAAGAAGGAAGCTGATCAGGTCGAGCGACTGAATGCTGCTACTTACGCGCTGAAGCAAGGTACTTTGAAGGAGTTGTGATTGTGGTGCTGATACGAGAGGAGGCCGTGTTGTCGCTGGGCAGGCGGAAGCTTGTTGATGCGGCCCCAGGTCTTCTCATCGAGCACCCAAGGCTTTTGAATCATGCTGACGGAGAGAAACGTGGCGCTGATATGACTTGGGCTGTGTCTCGTACAAGAGCAGGTGTCGGGAGGTGCCTTGATGCCTTTGATACGACAAGCAGGATGGCGGATTGCATCAGACGATGTCAGTGTGATGCGGGACAGACAGAGGAACTTGCCTTGCTCAACCGACAGTACTTATAAGTGTCGAGAATTGAGGATATCGCAGAGCGTTCTGGCTGAGAACAAGACAGAAAGAGTCGTCAAAAATCAGCAGCTATGGAGCCAATCGTTGGGTTGCGCAGTCGCTGGAGGCCAGCCAAGATTGTCGCCTCATCCATTGTAAATCGCTGCCATCTGCGACGAACTGCCACACGGAGGGTTCTGCTTTTGTGTCTCGAATTCTCCTCAACACTTCTCTCTCATTCAGCCATCAAGACCCACTCGGGATGGGACAGCCTTCCAGTCAAGACACGCTTATCAGATCCCAAGGGTAGGGCATCAGTCAGCGCGTATGCATCCGACAACGACACGTTGAAACTACGTTCGTAGGCCAAATGTGATTGGCTAAAGGTGTTTGTGAGTCCTCACAGCTTGGCCCATGCGTGGTTGACAGGCAAGGAATAGACAGGACCGACGGCTCACTGCCGAGAAAGCGGGCTTCGGGGGAAGGGGCGGCGTTGACCGCTCGCACAGAAAGCTGCCAGGTGAAGCACCAGCTTGAGTCGTCTGAGACTCATAAAAAAAGTCCATCGGAAGCTCCGAATAAAGGCTCCATCGGCTTTGAGAGGCAGCTGAGCCGTCTAATTTGAAAGACATTCGGAAGCGCCAGCCCGAAACGACTCTATCTCTACGGCTCACCCGAATGAAGGACCGAAGCGGAGTGCGACGCATCGGACTCAGCGCAGTCTTGAGTCGGTCATCTTTCTTCGGCGCGGACGGTTCCGACGAGCATTTCAATAGAGCTTTGAGGTTGGTTGATTTTAGTTCGAAGGGTGTTTCGTGCATCTTGTGCATGGCAATGGCGGAGTACGAATTTGGCTGCGTCGACGTCCACTAGTGCCTCGAATGCATTTCTCGTGAATTTCCACCTTGAAGACAGCGTTTGAAACCAGACCGATGAACAGGGTTCGACCGTCGGGCAGTTATCAGATTTCGATCCAATCAGATAAGCAGCTCGCTCGCTTGTTCGCACCCCGAAACCCTGTCCTGTTGTCTGAGCAGCAACTTTTCAATGGCGCATGCAAAGCAGTCCCGCCAGTTGATTCTCCTCGTCCATCTCCTTTGTGTACGGAACGTCTCGCGACCAATCATATCGCAAGGATGCCGACCGGTCACCGCCGAAGTAAAGTTGTGCATCACGCCTGCAGGGCCAAAAACCCCTAACGCAATCACAACAAATCGTTGCAGCTTTAATTACGTGTCATGCGAAGCCTGCGACGCCTGCAACCAAGCTTTTTCGGAGCAAGTTGCATTCCGTAGGGATCTGTACTCACGCGGGACTCTATGTAAGCACGTGAGAGCTGGTACTTTAGCTTCGTCCGGCTCCCCTCGACCCAATCACCTGATACCTGCCCTCGATCTTGTCCCAGGGACTCGTCATCATTGGCAGTCGACCACGTGCGAACTACGTCGCAAGGCTGCTGCATTCCCAACCACATTCCACAATGGTACAGTCTGGACAAGGGTGGCATCACTCGCTTGAGGTGAAATGTGCAATGGTTTTGGTTTGCGGCAGAAAACGCTTACTTTTGCTTGGGAAAGACTTGTTATCAAGATACAGGAAGATGAAAGGGAGTTTGCAGTCTAGACAAGGGGAACGGTTACAATGGTGGCTGAGTAGGCGGGCAGAGTCATCGTCAATACCCCGTCAGCTCCGAGTGAGGCTCCCTCAGGCAGACCGGATGCATACACTTGCGGGGTCACAGACTCCGGGTTGTTCAGCGTATTGGCCTGCTGAGCATCGCTGCCTTTGACCTGCCAGCTCTTTGCGCCAACGGTCGAGACTTTCTTTCCGTCGCCCACCTGCACCTTAATCTGTTTTGCACTGCCGTTGACGTTGACTAGCTTGGCAACCAAGTTGCCTTGGGCGTTGGAGCCGAACGAATGGTGAATCTTGGACGTATTGGTTGGCTTCGACAGCTTGGCATCGTGGATCTGCGCGATTCGGTTGTTTCCCCAGCCGTACTGGATCCAGTAGGAGGTCGACTTAACCATCTGACCAGGATTGAAGCTCAAAAGGTCAGGGGTCCATTGTGTCAGATTCTTGCCCTCGTTGTGGAAGATGGGAGCGTAAGCGGCACCGTAGTACACGTCGCCGTTTCGTTCAGCAGCAGCAAGGAAAGCGGCTTCGGCAAGGGCACCAACGAGGGTCGGGTGCTTCAAGCGGCCGGGTCCTCCGTAGATGTCGGTGTCGTTGGTGAGACCAGAGTTGATCACGGCGAATTCCAGCTCCCACCTCGTGACGTTCCGCGGAGTGGCATCGAGAGTCTCGGCAAACTCGATCATCTTGTCGGGCGTTGCGTAGATGTGATCGTCGACAGCCTTGGCTCCCTTGACACCTCCCAGAAGTGTCGAGGCGATGAGATTCAGTTGGGGGAATTCCTTCGCGATGGCGTCGCGGAATGCACCCCATCGGTACGCTCCGTACGTGTTGACAGCAGGGCCGAGCCAGTCCTCATTGCCGATCTCGATGTTTGTAAACTTGTAAGGCTGCTCGCGACCATACGATCTGCGCAAGTCGGCCCAGCGTCCCGAAGTGTCGAGGAGGAAGTGAAGCTCGTTGAGCGCCGACTGGATGTAAGGACCTAGCTTGCTCTTCGGAATAGCTTCACCCATCAGATTCGGAAGCAGGGAGTAGCCCGCATAGACTCCAAGGATTGCTTCAGATCCCCACCGCTCAGTCAGGTCCATGAGCTCCATGAGGCCGAGACCTTCCGTGTTCCAGCTCGTGGTCCAAGTAGGGTTTCGTCCAGGTCGGCTCTTGAGATCACCAACGGCATTGGTCCAGTTGAAAAAGGCAGCGAGGTGGTTGCCTTCAAGGTCATTGCCTCCCGGAAGGCGCACAAAGGCCGGCTTGATGTCGGCGAGCGCCTGAGCGAGGTCCTGTCGAGCCACTGTTCCCTCCCACGTGGGAGGCATGAGCGACACGAGATTGACTTGGAATCCATCCTGACAAGCGCCAGTGGTTTTGATGGCAAAGACGTTGTTATTGTCGGTGGACGCTTGCGAAGGGGTAAGGGTGGTCTGGAACTGTTGCCATTCGCCCGTGAGCTCAAGAGTCATGGACTGCTTGCCGAATGTCTTGGCATAGTCGCTCGAGTAGAGGCCGAACTCGACTGGTACGGTGGAGGATCTGCCCGTCGGCGATCGAGCGTAGAAGCTGAGCTTGTGAGGCTCTGTGGTGACGCTGATACCTTCGTATCCGGCATTTGCGATACCACAGGTTTGACCCTTGTCTCCGTGCACGATAGCAGATTGTGGAAGCGCAGGCGATAGCGAATTAGCTTTTGAGAGCGAGAGGTTGGTGGACTTGCTGGTGCCGGTCCAGTGAAGGAGGGTTCCCTGACCGAGCTCGTTGTTGACGTTGAGGGTGCTATTCTTGTTGTCCTGGAAGGCACGATTGCGGATGATTTCGGCGTACAGACCTCCATCGGTACCAGAGTTGATGTTGGTCTCGATGAAAGCAGAGATTGCAAACTTGGACTGCCTCGAAGGCTTGCCTGCGACGTGGTAAGTGACGGCCGAGGCAGAGCCAGCAGCGTCAACAGGAGACGAGCTGGCAGGAGCAGCAGTGATAGACGAAATCGAGCAAGCAGCCATGGCGAGGGCCACGCTCACCCAGGACAAGCTGAGAGTCTTCATATTTGCTTAACCAGAGAGGCGAAAGAGCGAGGCGAAGGGAGGAAATGCTTGCAAATAGAGGGCAAGAGCATTTGGCAAACGGACTGTTGTAGTCTTCTTATACGCATTCTGACATGGTGTTCAGGCAAGGTGCCGACTGCAGCAGGCCATTAGAGAGGAGACTCGACTCTGATGCTCAGAATTCAGACTGCGAAGCGCGCAAGACAGACGGAAAGCATGTGCTCGAGGCGGTAGGGTGCGAGTTGCCATTGCGGGGTAGACGGCGGTTGTGCGGTGCATGATGCGGCCTCAGACTGACAGCGGAGTCTTGGCGTAAATGTAGTGCACTGTTCAGCTGCCTGCGGTCCCAGCATGGAGGGCTTCCACACGACTGATGCGACTTCAATGTGCGTGTACACGGCGGTGGCGAAGCGAAAAGAAGGATGACCGAAACGAACGTTTGTGCACAAAGTTACTGACCAGCCAGACCCTGGCCATCCCCTTGTTATGATAGGAAAAGCCGAGGAATCATGTGTTCGCGTTCTCGGAAAACTTGTTTCTCATAATCTCAAGCATCGTGGATGGTGGGCACTAAGTCGGACAGAATGACGACCGGCGACTGACAAGAGGAAGGAAGAAAGCCGATGCAGGCGTGGACCAGGGATGAGGGTGCAAGCGAGAGATCCGAGGCCGCACCATTTGCCGAGAGTGATCAAAGTGGGTGACGAGGTCAACACCTGCTTTGTTTTGTCGCGAATACGGAACCTGCATGATTGGAGGGCCGGAAGAACCTTCCAGAGAGCTCTTCAAGTTCGCCGGTCCATCTTCGCCTAACCTAACGGTCCCTCGCAACGCCGAAGCTGCATATTCTGCTTCGCACACAAACAGAGTTGCAGCACACACTTTTGACAGCTGTGGCCTGCTGATGAAAGCAACAGGAGAGCGAAAGAAAAGGGTGTTTTGAGATCACGAGCCATCGGCGGACGGTGCCGAAGAGAGCGGTAGAAGCGTGCGAGGCTGCTTCGAATTGCAAAACTCACCGTAGTATTCTCTGTGGGCTAGGCTGATGCGCCTCGGATGCATCGTGTGGGGCTCCTCACCCTCAGCATCGCATACATGTTTTACATAGCCGAGCTCCTTGGATTCACCGGCAACTCTGTGTTGAGACACGTCGGAGTTGTGCGAAGTTACGATTGTGTGCATTCCTGTATCCTTCCTCGATACGGGCGATCCAAAGGGGCAAGGTCGGACGTCGCTCCATTCTTATGCTAGAGGGAGCTTACAGTGAAGTATCGATTTCGAGCCCCGCAGCAGAAGATCAACAACGAGGCACGACGGCGAAGACCGAAGGGCGAACAAGGCAGCCTTCTGCTGCGTTACATGACGTTCAACATCATTGGTCGCCGGCTGCCCGTGCAAGAGCATTTGCTTTCGACGCACATAGTCTTCGACGTAACAATTCGAAAGAGTCACAAGTGCCAAAACTTATCTTGTTCGGAAGATGGCGGCCTCACAGTTGATCCCAAAAATAGCCTCCACCTGTCGAGACGCTCCAAAGGCCTCACGCTTGCACGCAACTCTGGGTCTCGGCAGACAAAGCAGTTCTTCCGGACCCTGAACTGACAACGGATTTGTTGCTTCACACCAGCACACTCTGGCTAGCTTCATCGCATCACCCCTTGGAGAGCGCCATACAAGGCCTCTCATTATGCCATCGACATGACTACGATATCGCCTCCGTCAATAGCGACAGGCGAGGAGGCCCTCGCGGCGTCCACGAAGGAACCAGAGCGGCAGGCTGTTGATCATCAACGTTTGATTACTGACGCCCAAGCTTCCTCGACCCACGCCCACGCCACGGCGGCGGTGCCTCCAAGACACGACTTTCATGATGCGACTGCGCTGCTCACGTCAGCATGTGACGCCCTTCGAAACGGCCAGATGGTTGCAGTGCCCAACTTTTCGCTGATGGACTCCATGGCTGCCGTCAAGATCATGGATGCAAGAATGGATTCGGGCATGGAGCTGCCTGCCTCGGAGTTGCCAGAATCGGATCGATTGGATACAGCAGATAGTCAGGTCAGCTTGGAGGACTTTGATCCTTTCAAGCCGCTCACAGTGCCCGACGTGCTGTGGATCATGGATCGTCTCCTAGCATGCGAAGCCGCGTGGCATCGCGGATCGGCGCTGTCCCAGACCCTCTATACATGCCTCTACTTTCACGCTATCAAGAGCCTTTCTCACAAGCATCCGCGTTTTCAGCCTTTGTCTGCTTTCAGAGACGGTACAGGGAAGATCCCTGCAGAAGCCAGCACATCAGCAGCAGCTTCAACGACGTCCGATCATCCCCCTTTGCAGCTCGTGTACAAGGTCCTGAGAGCCTTCCTCTTGGGCACAGTCAAAACCATTGACATCGCTTGGTCCGAGCTCGCTTCCAAGCAACATCTTCATGATGGCGAAGACTTTTCTTCAGACAAGAGTGGACTCAGCCTCCTCGAGACCACCGACACTGGATACATCGTCGCCGAGCTGGAGGACGCGCTGGAGTGGTTGCAGTCGCAGTCGGGCCGTTTGCCCCCTAGCCATGTGGACGCTCTCAGAGCGAGGCTTGGGTTTCGTAAGCAGATGCTGTACGCGGCTCGTCTACTGCAGAGTCCGGCCGAGGCTGCGCACTTGGACGTCGTGATGCATGCCAAGTTCGCCCGGCGCAGTTGGACCCTGCTGCTTCCCATGTCGGACACAGCGGATGCGAACGGCAACACGACGTCTGAGCGTGGAGCGTCGTCGCCGGGTAGCAGCAAAGAAGGTGCGTCACAAGTGATGCCGTTGCGGCCAGCGGACCGGATTGCAGCGCCTTCACCTGCATCTATCGCCGCCTTCGATCCGGCGTACAATCGCCGTCTGGCGTGGTGTCAGGCGCTCAGACCCATCTCACTGCCCACAGCCCACGACACTTGGCGTATTCTGGATGGTATCCTCGAAGAGCTTCAAGATGTGGTTCGCGTTCTACAGCATCCAGACTGGCTCAACTGGAAGTCCTTCTTCACACTTCGCGCCGTCCGCTTCCAGCAATCGCAACCACTCGCAGCGACGCCCTACGTGCGGTCCTTGTTTCAGACCGTCATTTGCGATCGAAGCATGATCGCCACTCGATTGCCCCTCGAATGGATCACTGAGGCCTTCTTTCAGGAGGTGGCTCTCGTCGACCCGCTGCTTCTTCGCCGTGCTTCGCGCATCGGCAGAAGCAACGTCGAGGGCGGAGCACAGACAATGTGGAACGCTCCGCCGCCACTTGGGCAGCGCTTCCACTACTTTACCCAAAGGGTAGCCGGCCAGCTGGTGCAGTATCTGACGGCGCTCTCGCAGAATCGCTCTCGCTGCAAGCGAGTCTTATCTTCGAAGCTCTACGGCGAATGGGTCCACATCTCCGAGGAAGCAGGCGACATTGGTCGTCAGCTGGAGGCAAACCTGTTACCGGGCGACCGTTATCTTCCCGACTCACTCTTTGCAGCTACTCAGCACCTTGCGCTCGAGATCATGACACAAATCACGCTCTCTGGATTCGAACTCGATCTTTATACCGTCGGCACGGATCGCGAGACAATGTGGTGGCTTGCCAGCCGCATCCAGGTCGAGCAGAGTATTGTGTGCTCCGACCTTCGAGTCGAACTTTCCAAGTTGCTCGAACGACTTTTGCCCGAACATCGACCACGCCGATATGCTCGCACGATCCTCTATCTTTCGCGCCAGATCCTTCTGGCACAAGCCCTGGAGCAGCTGGCTGTCAGCACCATCTTCTTGGTACAGCTCTCCGATCAAACCCGACGGACTCAGCAAGGAGCGGAACAGCTTTGGCAAGCGCTCTGTCCCGGACAAAGCGATTGCTCGGTAGAAATGGAAGCCGCCGTGTTCTCTACCAGGATCAAGTGGATGCGCTCGAATGTACGTCGACAGCTCGAGGACGACGAAGCTTCCATTGACAAGGATCCCGGCGAAACGCTGTGGCAAGAGTTCCTAGACTTCAGAGCGGAGCTGCAGGCCACTGATGAAGACACCTTGGCCGCAGTTGCAGGCGACAGATTGGATCAGGCTATCGCACACCTACAGCAGCTTTCAGAGTCGTTGTCCGACGAACATCAATATGAGCTTGGAGCCGTAGCTTTCAGCGGAATGGTCGCTATACTTTTGGCAACAGCACGCCACAACAGAAAGTCGCTGGCTACAACACTATCAGCTGGACACGATCCAAAGCAACGCGAACGCGGGGCCCAGCACGAATGGATCTTCGAGCACCCCTGGATACCCAAGTGGACTCCACCTGAACGCAAATCAGCATAACAGTTCAAATATCAGCATTGCCATCGATATCATTGTTTCATCGTTGTCGTCACAATATACCACTGAATAGAAGCCACTACTCCTAAGACGCTTTTGCTTGTACAAGCGCACAGATGAGAATCGGCATGCATCTCACCTCGAGCAAAGCGAAAGACGGAGGCAAAGCGATTCAAACACCCGATCCGAACCCCGAGATCCGGTCTCACTCCACATTTTTTTTTTTTTGGAAACGTTGAAATGCCCGCTATTTCAATTTTGTGGATCTTCTTGCCAGTCGGCAAAGAGTTCCAGCTAAGGAAGAGCATCTTTTGTTTGTTGTTCTTCGTAGGTAGGCTGCGCAAACAGCGAGACACAGTCCGGTCAGAGGCTCAGTTCGAATCTTGCTTCGGAGCACCATCACGATTTCGAACAACCCACGACATTACGCCGTCAGGACCCGTACCTCCCTCACCGTCGGCAGCGACAAGGAGTTGTTCTTTCGCCACGGCACAGCCTCCCGTTCCAGCATACGATGCTGCGTGTAGCGAACGGTGCTTCGACGCACGTAGCGTCGGTGCTTCAACGGAATCTTGGACGCCCTAGTGCTCAGAGCAGCGTGCTGCGGAGAGGCAAAGGTTGTATTGTCACCGCCACTGCAAGCTTCAACACTTCGCCGAGCTCTCGTGTTTCGTCCGCATCATTACTTCTAGCGTGGACGATTCGTTCCGAACCTGTAGCAAAGACACAGCAGCTCCATGACCTTCCATTTACATCGAGGCCGAGACGGCAGTCTTACACCACCGTCCCACCACGAACAGCAAAGACGTCAAGCGATGAGCTGCAAGCAGTTTCCTCTGTAGCTGAACTTTCAGATCAGCTCAAGCCACCCATGACAAGTCTTGAAGGTGTTCAAGAAAAGTTCCGTCGTTTAGGATTGAATGCCAACATCAGTCGTCAGATCACACTTACGCATCCCAACATCCGACAACCCACACAAGCACAGTCAGCGCTAATACCCGCCATCCTATTACCCACAGATGTCATTCTGCGCGCCCACACTGGCACTGGAAAGTCCTTCGGTATTCTCTTGGCGCTGCTCAGCAAACCTCGCATCGTCTTTCGAGACTCGACAACTTCGGATCCTTCTGTGCCGTCGCAGGGAAAGCGAAGCAAACCGCAGACCGGCATTGCCTCCATCATTCTGGTGCCGAGTAACGAGCTAGCTCTGCAATACATGCGCTGGGCTCGGTCGTTATTTCCCACGTCCAGCCTGCCGTCCTTGGATCCGGTTATTCAATGCTTGGTCCGCGGAGGTTTCACCGGCACAGATGCGCCGACCGCAGAAGAGGAGATGAAGCGACTCAAAGCCAAGCCTCCGCATATCTTGATTGGCACACCGACGCGTATCAAGGACATTCTCGACACACCTGCTGGATCCTCACTGCTCGGCCTCGACACGCTCAAGACGCTCGTGCTCGATGAAGCGGATGCTGTACTGCAGCTTCCAGGAAGATTCCCCTCCCACAAACAGCGATGGAAACATGAGGTGCACAAGGCACCTGGTCTTCTGATTCTCAACGAAATCATGAAGAGACGCGCAACCTTTTCAGGCGGCGAGAAGCACCTCTCTGCTGGCCTTGAAAACCGACCAGGCAAAAGGCGCGACGAAAGAAGGCCTCCAGAACACGTCCGTCGAAACAGCTACAAGGCGGCTGAGCGATCCTCTGCCAGCAGCATCGATCCGCACACAGGCCTGACGCTCGCCAAATCTCGCAGCTCAGGTGTGCAGCCTCTGCAGCTCATCGCAACGAGCGCAACGGCCAACTCGGTGATGCGTCACTTTTTTGCAGCCAGAACGGGCTGGCTGCGTCCAGGAGCCAAGGACAATGGAATGTCATTCGCACCCCAGACAGGGCGCTGGATCGACCTCACTGGACTGAGCGGCCAAAGCATGGTGGATCAAGGCATTCGAGGGCTGTTCGGAGCCAATGAGCGAGCACGTACCGATGCGTTGATCCAGACGTCGCTCGAGCAGACGCCATCGACGATGCCTGGGACGATCCAGCACACGTGTATCGTTGTTGACGAGGCACCCTTGTCCAAACAGCTTTCCGCGATACCGTTGCGCAACTTTGACCCGAAGCTAGCGAGAAGGAGGGACGGCAGCTCGATCAGTGGAGGTCCTGCCTCGGCATCTTTGGCTGAAGCCGATGCTGGCGTTGCTGCTGGAGATGATTTCATAGTGATCAGGCCCGAGGACGAACCGCAAGAGCACGAGATGGATCGGACCCTGATCGAGGCTCTGGCATTTTGCTTCGCTTCAGAGGGTGTCAATCGCGGTCTTGCCTTGATTCCTGCTCGATGGAGCTTGTTGAAGACGCGCGCCGCGCTCGAAGCCCTCGGTGTGACGGTGCGGCTGGCCTCCGACGTAACCTCTCCTCCCTCCCCTAGCTCAGCTGCAGGCGCAACGTCAGCGCCGGCAAGTGAGAAAGAGGCGACCAAATCAGCGTCCGCATCGGCAGGTCCCGAACTCTTTTTGCTGCAGACTACGTCTTCCCGTGGTCTCGACATTCCTTCGCTCTCACACGTCTTTTTGGTCGGATACGCTTCCGTGATCGACGCGGTGCAGTATGTCCACTCTGCTGGACGTGTCGCCCGGATCGGAGGCGATCCTGATACGCCCGCGACGGGCACGGTGGTCACGCTGCTGCGCGGTCTTCCTCATCACACGCCCATCCCATCCGAGATGCAGAGCCGGGCTGGTACGGATAAGCTTAAAAAGGCAATCTCGACGTCGGAGGCAAAGATGGCAAATGTGTATCGTCGACTCGGAGTTGTGCCGAAGAAGCTCGATTTGGGTCTGCTCACGTCGAGAGCAACCGCTGCCGGGGCAGATCAACCGCCATCGGAGAAGCACGAACCCGTATTTTCAGCTGAGAAGGCTGACACCGAAAAGCTCAAGCCCGACCAACAGACGGGCGGGACCGCATGAACATCACATCCGTCAGCTCCCAACACTACTGGCGAGTTCCTGACTTCATTTTGTATTTCTAGATATACCGCAGACAACTCTTCGATTGATCACACCTCCATGACAGAATGCGTTGTATGAACAAATGTCTATGTCGGCAAAGCGAGAGAATCGATGAGGGACATTCATTCCGCACGCTATGATCGATAGAATGGACTTGGAATGCGCATCGAAGCTGTCTAGGTAAGGAACGACTCTCCACAGCCGCAAGCCTCTTTGACGTTGGGGTTGTTGAATACGAACTTAGCGCTGAGTCGATCTTCCTGCCAGTCCATCTCGCTGCCAATGATGCTGAAGAGCGCCTTGCTGTCAATGAGGACCTCGACGCCGTCCTGCTTTACCCTCTCGTCGAATCGACCTGCCTCCTCGGGCTTGATGTATTCGAGATGGTACGACATGCCCGCGCAGCCTTTGTTGCGCACGCCGACGCGAATAAGCTTGGGACCAGAGTCGGATTCCATGAGCCCACGAAGACGCAGAACGGCGGTAGGCGTGAGCTTGAGTGCGGCCGTGCGCGAACGGAATTTGGTGCCCCGGTCTGACGGCGCCTTCTTCGCTGCGGCAGGTGCTGATGAGGCGGCCTCGAGCATAGTGGCGGCTACCTTGGGATCTTTGGCAAGCTCGGCGGCTTCCGAAGGGCTGAGTTTAGACGATGGTGCCGGGTCCGAGGCGCTCGGCGCAGGCGTGGCGGGTGACGGAGCTGGAGCAGGTTGCGATGATACGGAGATATCTGCGACTCGCGGATCCTTCTGCGACTTGGGGGACGCTGGCGAAGATGGCGACAAAGTGGCACATGCGGGATCGACACTGGCAGTTTCGGCCGCGTCGAGACGAGATGCTTCGCTGGCAGCGTGGTGAGAGGATGATGAGGGAACAAATGCTGCGGAAGAGGCGGATGATGATGTCGAGGCGGAGGGTTGCGGAGCAGTCTGGGATTGTGTCTTGGAAGAAGATGCTGGAGAAAGACGCCGTGACGATGTCGAAATATACCTCGCGCCGGCGGCCATTGATATGCTACGAGTCACCTGGCGCGAGGATGATGCCCGCAGAGACGTCTTTGTGATACCGGACGTAGCTTTTTGTGCTACTGTGCGGCTAGCGAGCATGGAGGCGCTACATCTCGAGGCGGCCGGATACAAAAAGGGAAGCATCGCAGCCCTAGTAGCCGCCGGTAAAGATGATGCTGTGAATGGCACCGACATGCTGTACCGTGTAGCACGTGGTGGCGGGGTGAAGAGCACGAACAGGTACGTGTGGCCCAGATGATACGAAGCAGCGACGTGATGTTTGCTGTCGAGAGTGAGGACGATGGTGGTGGCAAGGACAGTTGTTCGTTCCCGAAACTTGCACACATCAAGAGCTGGCTCGGCTGGATGAAAAATGTGAAATGACGCCGATCCTTGAATGCTTAACGGAAGGCACAGCGTGTGTCGGTGGCTGGATGTGTCGGAACAACTCGCTTTTCTCCGCGCTCCACCCAGCAGAGCGTGCTGAGTTGACATTCTGTAAATCCGAAGCGCCTGCTCGAGGCTGAAATTGACTCCACTCTGACTCTTGTTACATTTGCAAGCTCTGCCATTGGCTACTTGGCGTTCCGGCTGGTCCGTTTGCCTTTTCGGCCTCAGTCCGCGACTTGATGATTCTCAGAATCGGTCTCATCTGCTCAGTCACTTGCTGCCAATCAGGTTCCGAAGGTAGTCGCTGCCTAGTGAAGCTGAGATCCTGTATTGAATGTGGCGAGTGACGTCAATCTCAAGATCGGGAAAGAACGAAAACGATCTAGGCCGATAAGCCGCCCACTTAAAATATTTGTTCGATGACCGTGTTACGCCGAAGCCGCTCACCTTTTGGTTTGTCCAAAGTAAATGGTGATCGAGCCGGCGCCTGTTGCCAAGGTGGCGCGTCGACTCTGAAAGTGGAGCAACAACGCTCGAGTGCACACCGCCTCAGCAATTCAACCCTCGCTCCTTCAGCACTGCTCTCCACCACCGTACGTACTTCTACCACATCATACCAGCTTCCTTTGTCGAAAATCGTATCTTTGCTCACGGACAGCAGACGAGATCAGCTCTCCTCGCCCGCTTGCTCCACTGCCAGCGAAGCAAAGCATTCTGCTTCAACCGATACTCTTTAACATTTAGCCCTGTCCAGGCGACGTTAGATAAGCAACACCGGCCTCTTCACCATGTCGGCAGCGGTGACAACACACACCGCCGAGTCGGCGACTGGCCATGCTGCGTCGCTCGCCAACATTGGCGGTGCAGCAGCTTCGGCGAACGCCCTCGGCATTCAGTCTTTCTATCAGTCCAAGATCCGATCCTACGAGATCCTCATCAACCAAAAGACACAGAACCTTCGTCGTCTTGAAGCTCAAAGAAACGCGCTCAACGCTCGCGTCCGCCTTCTACGCGAAGAGCTCCAGCTACTTCAAGAGCCAGGCTCCTACGTTGGCGAGGTGGTCAAGGTGATGGGCAAGAAGAAGGTGTTGGTCAAGGTGCAGCCAGAGGGCAAGTATGTCGTCGATATTGCCTCGGACATCGACATCTCCACCCTCACACCTACCCTCCGTGTCGCGCTTCGATCTGACTCGTACACACTACACAAGGTGCTGCCCAACAAGATCGACCCCCTTGTCTCGCTCATGATGGTTGAAAAGGTGCCCGACTCGACATACGAGATGGTTGGCGGTCTTGACCGTCAGATCAAGGAGATCAAAGAAGTCATCGAACTACCCGTCAAGCATCCCGAACTTTTCGAATCTCTCGGTATCGCTCAGCCCAAAGGTGTGCTGCTCTATGGTCCACCTGGTACCGGAAAGACGCTGCTTGCACGAGCCGTCGCTCACCACACCGACTGCCGCTTCATCCGCGTTTCGGGTTCCGAACTCGTGCAAAAGTACATCGGTGAAGGCTCGCGCATGGTCCGAGAGCTCTTCGTGATGGCAAGAGAGCACGCACCTTCTATCATCTTCATGGACGAGATCGACAGCATCGGATCGTCACGAGGCGAGAGCGGATCGGGAGGCGGTGATTCTGAGGTGCAACGAACCATGCTCGAGCTGCTCAATCAGCTCGACGGCTTCGAAGGCACCAAGAACATCAAGGTAATCATGGCCACCAACCGTATCGATATCCTCGACTCGGCTCTTTTGCGACCGGGAAGGATCGACCGTAAGATCGAGTTCCCTCCTCCGGGCCCCGAGGCTCGTGTCTCGATTCTGCGCATCCACAGCCGAAAGATGTCCTTGCAACGCGGCATCAACCTGCGTGCCCTTGCCGAAAAGATGGGTCAATGTTCCGGTGCCGAGGTGCGAGGTATCTGCACCGAAGCTGGCATGTACGCCTTGAGGGAGCGTCGCCAGCACGTCTCGCACGAAGATTTCGAGCTCGCCATCGCAAAGGTTCTCCGTGCACAAGCCTCTTCCGAGACCTCGGTCAACAAGCTTTTCACCTGATTCTCATCACCGTCACCTCCTCCGTCTGTCTTGCCTTTTCTGTCCACGCACTATGTATCAACAGCACCCCACAGTCAATCCCACACGATCACGCATCCTGTCATCACTCCAGGCCGATGGCTGTTGTTCGAACTGTTCTTTTGTGTTTATTGCTGTCACAGAGCAGCTATTTCCGATCACTCTCCGAGCTGTTCGGAAAGAAGGGTGTCCCAACACGCGATCTCGCTTTCGACAATGTCGCGTCCATTGTCATCAACAAGGAGAGTGATCGGAAAGAAGGGTGTCCCAACACGCGATCTCGCTTTCGACAATGTCGCGTCCATTGTCATCAACAATGTCGTCGACGAATGATTTGACGCTTTGCGTGTAAAGCCAATGCGCCAGTTCGATCGAAGCAGCATCATTGGAGGAACCGACTTGTACAGGTCTCTTTCGCAGATGTCGAATGTGCAGCACCAGGCTGTCCAGCTCCACTTGGCTTTCGTTGACCGCTTTTCTGTCTGCTGCGCCCAAAACGTTGTTCCGAACTAGCAGGGCGCGAAGTAGATGCAGCGTGGCCTCCGATTCGAGCGAGAGGCTTTCCCATCCTCCAGAGGGTGGGATGATCACTGATTTAGGTGCTTGAGCAGGAGCTATTCGCAGCAACCATCCAAGCCCGATCTCGGTCACAGCCTTGCGCGCATATAGACGAGCATTGTCTAAGAGTTTGGTTCGCGTTCCTCTGGCGCCCGCGATACCAGCCGCTTCGAAAGCAGGATGAGAGCGGAAGATGGACATGCTGGCTAGCGCAAGCAAGATGCGACAGCGCGCTCGGGACGTCGGCGTCGAAGTGTTGGCTTGGCCAAGCACCGCTGCTGAGCCTCCGCCTGCCGCGGAAGTGTCGAGGGCAGCCAATGCTTGAGAAAAGAGCTTGGTGCTCGATGTGGCAAGCGACCAAACTGCTGCGGCCCCTCCTCCCGTGGGCTTCAACCGCAGCGAAGCTCTGCATATGTTTTGACCTGCCTCGCCGACATCGCAAAGCTCGGCAACTTTGGCGTCTCTGCGACCTGATACTATCTCAGCGGAAGTCGGCGTAGCGATCAGTCGAGCTGCCCAGTCGTTGACCGTTTGCATGAGCGCTTCCACTTCCGCACTGATGTGTGCTACGTCTGAAGCCAGCACGATTGCTTTGCAAACAACTGCCACTCGTAATGTCAGGGAAGATCTTTGCATCTCACCCCAGATCGCTGCTTCTTCTGAAGATGCTTGAGCAGCGTCGTTGGTTGTGGCCGGCAAAGCACCTGTTAATTGGAACTCGGAAGCCAACGCTTCTGCTTTTGAGTAGATCTGCTGGGCTGCAGAGTTGAGCATCTGAACACCGTCCAAGGTCGCAGAGGCATCTATCAACGAGGTGTAGCATGCCATCATCGATAAAAACGTCTCCATAAGCGATGCAGGAGTGACTAACGAGGACGTGTAGCCATACACGGCATCTTCTCCGGTCGACTCTCGCAGATCTTCTTCATCCTCCTCTATGCCTGTCGAGGGTGTCGCAGCCGAAGGTGCCTCCTCATCTGATGCAGCTGCATCGGTCCTTTGATCTTGCAAGATAGTGTACTGCCCATCTGCGACCTGTTGGAAGACTTTCAGCGCCTCGCTCCATAAAAGTGATGGAGAAGGGGCACTTCGCGTCCCCTGTGTGGACAAGGAGGGGGCGTGAAGCCCTGACGGCCAGCCGAGCTCCTCTACGACTTCGGCAAGCGTCTGCAAGCACGTAGCCAGATGTGTCATTGCATCAAGAGCGAAAGGATTCGGGAGACCAACCTCGGCTGATCCTGCATTGGAGACAGGAGCCGCAAGCTGCACTGCCTGCTGCGCGCTTTCGACCGCCTCGACGAAAGACTGCATGTTCTCCGGTGGCAGTGCAAACTGCGAAGCGAGCAGAAAGTGGATCCGTGACGCATTGTACACCGCGTCTGCGCGTCGTTCTACATTGGCGCCAGCAAGCTGAGCTGCCCGTGTGTAGAGCGTGCCGGCTTGAACGTAAAAGCGTTGCGCCTTTGGTCCGAACTGGAATCGTTCTCCCTTTTCTTCGAGTTCAACGCCGTCCTGCATCGACTCGTCGAAATCGTGATAAGTACTGGGGTCTACTGGACCGAATGGGTTCGAACTCCTGCTGCGGCTTGACGAGGCCGACGATCCATTCGACGCCGATGCCGATAGGCTCGTCACCTTGGGCATGCGCTTTGGCGCCATCTTGTAAGTAAGGCCGGCCGAAAGCGAGAACGTGCCGTTGTCAGAGCCGGAGGTGAATGATCAGAAGAAACCGCTCCCAACATTTCCAGGCGGAGCTAGCTAATTCGGATCTCGGAATATTTTTGTCAAACAAATCGTGGCCGTACCTGACGTGCCCGGCTACATCGAGGGTACCTTCATGGTCATCAAGCCGATGCGGCTCATCTTGCAATCCAGGAACCAAATGCGGTAGGGTTAGGGTTAGGGTTAGGGTTAGGGTTAGGGTTAGGGTTAGGGTTAGGGTTAGG
>NW_012133797.1:602756-673809 GCF_000403515.1 Pseudozyma hubeiensis SY62 | reverse complement strand
CCCTAACCCTAACCCTAACCCTAACCCTAACCCTAACCCTAACCCTAACCCTAACCCTGAGAGTCTTCGACTGCGCATGCCAACCACCTAACCAACTTGTCAGACAACTCAGCCCATTCATCGGTCATGAAAGAGTTGACATTGCTTGTCAAACTTACACAGAGCTGAGGGTTTTGGAGGCTCCATCAATATATTGCCCGACTGAAGGCCCCGTGTGCACTGTCGCTGAAAGACGACCCCATGACTACCCCTTGTTTACTATGATTGAGTATCAAACAAGGTCATACGTATGCTGAAGCGGCGAAATGGATACACCTGTCCGATGACCGTGCACATTCGCATATACTTAAACCCAGAACCTCGTTGGCTGCGTCGAGACGGGTCTGCTCAGTGCAGCCTGAGCGGAGACACAATGCACTCGTGCCACTAAAGAGTAAGATCACAGACGCCAGCACGGCGGTACGGAGATGATTCGATGCATGATTAACGGAGCTGCAATGACGATCGAGGACATGACGATGAATAGCTTCTAAGAATGCGGTGAGAACAAAAGCGAGCGTGGTAGGCCATTACAGTTTGCTGCGGAGGAAAGTACAGTAGTCCTTTGTCGCCTCATCAAATTGGGGGCCGACGTAAATGTCAAAGTGGCCCATGTCCTTATAGAGTTTAATCGTGGCATCCTTTGCCTTTGCAGCATACTTGAGCGTTGGCCCGGGCGGAGCAACCGAGTCCTTGCCGCAGACGCCAAACAAGATTGGACTTTTGATGGACGAGGTTCTCCAGCCGGGGTTGTAGAACGAGATTTTGAGAGCGAAGCGCGCGGCGACGTAGTTGGGGCCGTCCTGCAAATGCTCTGGAACGATCAGCTTGTAGTCCATGGCTTCGGGCGAGTTCATCAGAGCGGCTGTGACAGATTGGGGGAACAAAAAGATAAAGGGGGAAAACAAAGAGTGTGAGCTTCAAATGCCGATCGAACAATAGCACGCGGGGATGAAGAGGGCTTACCTTGACCAGGCTCGCCTGCCAGCAACACAGGGACGATGTTCTTGCCTCTCGAGAAGAGATCGCGGATGCCTAAGAAGGCGAGCTTGAAGAGCGGAAGGAAACCGACCGTGAGACTCGAGTGGAAACCGGATGTGAAGGGGCATTGTGCAATGATGGCCTTGATGCTGGGGTCGACGCTGCCGATGTACGTTACGTGGCCGCCTCCGAAGCTGCTGCCAAAGATGCCGACTCTCGACTCGTCGACATCCTCGAGACCTTTTACGAAAGCGATGGCATTCTTCCAATCCTGCTGCTGCAAGCCGATATCGAGGAGCTGACGAGGCTCGCCTGTGCTGGCACCAAAGTGACGGTAATCGAAGGCGACGCAGATGATGCCGAGCTCTGAGAAGCGGGCGCAGTAGCGATCCAACCCGTATTCGCGGATGCCGCCGATGCCGTGACCAACAACGATGGCAGGATATTTGCCATTTGACGCCGATCCGTCGGCGGGTTTGAGGGGAGGACCTGTTGGTCGATACACCCAGGCAGCACAGCGTTCGGAGCCCGAGGCAAAGGTGGTGTCTTCGCGATTGTAGAATTCACCGCTGGGGAGGGTCAAGTCGACCGTCATTGTTAAGCAAGACTTGGATGGATGGTGGAGGTTGCGGACGGATTCAAGGCTGATGCCAGAAGGCGATGTAGGACAAGTTCGCCTGTAAATTGCGTTTGGTGTTTGTTCGCGGATGGAATGATGATGGTATGCGAATCGGACGTCTTTGCCATCATGTGGCCGCTTTTTGTTGCGAAAGCGGTCACCAAATTATGAGAGTGATGGATGGTGCATGACCCGACCGTATGCGGAATTGGGATCTTAGCCGGACGCGTTGAAAGCCAAAGAGCAGGAAGTCAGCGGCATCAGACCGGCTGACGGCCAATTCGAATTCCGTCTGCTTGGTTACCGCTTCCCATATTTGAGCTCGAAAGCGTTGTGCAACTGGTACTTTCAGGGCGCTAGGTTCCTGGTGGTAACTCGCAATGAACAGGGTGAACCGCTTCGGCGTTCACGCGACGATGTTCGCATTCCGCACCGTCGGCTAGCACTCGCCCCCACCTACAAAGGCCGTCTCGTCTGTATCAGTCGGGAATCAGAACAGTACTCCCGATTCCTCCGCAAAATGACCACTGTTCTGTCGAAGCCTGGATCGTCGGCAATCACATTACAAATCAACACTGGAAGGGTGCGAGAGTACCTGGTCGGCCAAGGCAGATATGGTCGAGGTCCAGCGTCGACCTACCAGCACATCAGTAGCCAGAAAATGTTGGTCGAGGAAGAGATCAAAGACAGGTCTGACGACAATAGCGCTCTAGCTCAAGCATACCTACTTGTAGACAAGCCATGACCACGTTGATGGGATTGGGACCGATATTGCCCGCCAAGGTGCCAGAGGCAACCATTTGGCTCCTTGTTCCTTCTGGACGATGCCTGTTGCTCATTCATTTGTGCTTAGCAAGTCCCACGGAACTTCTGAGAACGACTCACTCGAGGTCAGACGATGTGGACTAGGTAAGCCTTATGCGTGCGGATGTAAACTAAGTGCAGATTGCTGGGACTGGGAGACGGCAAAGACTGTCGGTGTTTTCATTTCTCGCATAGGACTCGCCAGGGACGTGTTCGCTTGCTAGCAATGTACAAGGTCTTTCTTCACAGAAGGTTAAAGAAGTCGACTCCTTCACCTTCTGTCTTTGCTGCGAGCAATCAGACGATGTAACTCTCTATCGTGTGATCAAGGAGCCAGCCCAAAGGCAGTGTCGTGCCTGCGGATTGGACCTGTGAGGAAGGAGCTTAAGTCACGAGAGAGTGACTGGTCTGTGAATTTTGAGCGATTTGCGCGATGGTGGCCTGGCGTGCCTCGTGCCTTTGAGCTCCCGAATCCACTTCCCGTCGTTTTTAAGCGCGTTCAAGAGACCCGTCCAGTTCGGCAAGCGTTGACCGTGACCTGTGTTGCACGTCCCTTTGCCCACTGCGGCAGTCTAGCGTTGTTGCCCCGATTCAGTGTAGCAAGGCAAAATGTGGGGAAAGCCAAGTCCGCGGCGAGCTGACCCGCTAACGCATCGGTAAGCACTGCATGCGACAGTGCTCAGACCCTGCCCGTACACGCCGCGGTGGCTGCTGGACCAAGAGACGGTCATGAGACCCTGCGAAACGCCTTGTCGGCCAGCTTCGACAACTGCGGGGATATGGGATCTTGGGCCAGCATGCCAACGTTTGCCTCAAGTACCCGAATAGCCTGCATATGACAGCAAGTAAGTCCGGTCCCGGTTGATATAAGAACAGCTCGTTCCCGCTCCAAATCATCGCCCCTGAAATCCATCGCCCATCGAGCCAGATTGAAAACAACAAGCCCGCCATGTCGATGCAAGACACAGCCCAAAAGGTGCTCGATGCCGCTACTGCCGACGTCACGCAGCCGAACGGCGTTCCCGGTGCCGTCGTGTATATTGCCGACAAGACGGGCAAGGAGGTAGCCTGGGCTTCGGCCGGTGTCAAGCAAGCTGGCAAGCCGGACCCGATGACCAAAGATTCCATCTTCTGGGTAGCCAGCTGCACCAAACTCATCACCGCCATAGCCTGTCTCCAGCTTGTTGAGCAGGGCAAACTGGATCTTCAGGACCCTGTCACAAACCACGTTCCCGAGTTCGAGAGCGTCACGATGATCGACGGCTCCAGGCCCAAGCAGGTGCCGACGGTCTGGAACTGCCTCACTCACACTTGCGGTCTCGGCTATTCGTTCTTCAACCCCAAACTCAAGGACATTGAGGCCAAGAAGGGCAGGAAGGTGATCCATAGCTTTGATGCATCTAAGCAGAGCATTCAAGGCCCTTACGTGACCGAGCCTGGCTCCGAGTGGGAGTACGGTGTAGGTATCGACTGGGCCGGTCAAGTGGTTGAGAAAATTTCTGGTCTTTCACTCAACGACTACTTCCAAGAGAACATCTTCAAACCGCTCGGCATAAAGCACGCCAGCTTCCTGCCCAAGCAGGCGGGTCTCTCGGACAAGCTCGTGGGGTCGCACTACAGAAACCCGGAAGGCATCATCTCTGCCAACGAGCACTGGATGCAGCCGGACGAGTCCAAGATCGAAGTTCACTACGGAGGCGCCGGACTGTGGGCCAATGCCGCCGAGTACTGCCAGGTGCTGGTGGCGCTGCTCAACGGCGGAACGCATCCAAAAAGTGGCGGTCAGATCCTCAAGCCTGAAAGCGTCGATGAGCTTGTCAAGGAACAGCTCGATGGCAAATTGGCCGGCGACATCGACCGAGAGTTCCCTAACACCGATCCCACGATCACCAACTACTTTGAGGGTTGCACCGTCAAGGGCATCCCCAAGACGTGGGCGCTTGGCGGATTGCGGCTGCTCGTCGAACATCCCATGTTCAAGCGCAGCGACAAGTCGCTCTTCTGGTGCGGCATCCAAAACAGCTACTGGTGGGCTGACTTTAAGGACGGCACGTGCGGCATGGTGCAATCCCAGATCGGACCCTTCTTGGACATGGGCACGCTCGGCATCTTGGCGCAGCTCGAGCCTCAGGTGCATGCCGCCTATGCTTCGTAGACTCGCCGTCGAAGTGACGTCCTTGACGTTTCTATTATTATCTTCGTCATCATGGAATGGAAGCGCAAATTATCGTATGCAACGTGTCCAATATCGGTCATCTATACCTTGATGCTCGAAGGACGTCGATCATTCACACGATCGCTCGTGAGCTCAGACCGGGGCAAACAGCGCGACGAGTTTGAAAATGTATGAGTGACTGGCTTAGCATTCCATAAAGGGTCGTGGGAATCGTGGAAACTACATGAGGAATCGAAAAGGACGAGATTAGAACTTGGCACGAGCGATGTTGCTCTTCTTGACGTCGAAGCGGTCGAGGTTCATGACCTTGTTCCATGCAACAACAAAGTCCTTGTTGAACTTCTCGGCGTTGTCGGCCTGAGCGTAGATCTCGGCAAGAGCGCGGAGCTCAGCCTGCGAACCGAAGACGAGATCGGCACGGGTGGCAGACCACTTCTTCTGGCCAGAGTGACGGTCGACGCCGTCGAAGACCTCACCCTTGCCGTTGTCGGCAGCCTTCCACTCGGTGCTCATGTCGAGCAGGTTGACGAAGAAGTCGTTGGTGAGCTGGCCGCGTCGGTGGGTGAGGACACCGTGTGCAGAGCCATCGTAGTTGAGACCGAGGGCACGGAGACCACCGATGAGAACAGTGAGCTCGGGAGGGCTGAGGGTGAGGAGGTTGGCACGGTCAATGAGGATCTGCTCGGCGCGAACACGGTCGGTGGACTGGCCGTAGCTGCGGAAACCGTCGGCGACAGGCTTGAGGAACTCGAAGGTGTCGACCTCGGTCTGCTCCTGGCTGGCGTCGGTACGGCCGGGGGTGAAGGGAACGGGGAGACCGGAAGCCTTCTCGAGAGCAGCATTACCGGCGAGAACAATTAAGTCGGCAATCGAGATCTTCTTGCCACCCTGGCTCGAGTTGAACTGCTGCTGAACACCCTCGAGCGCCTTGATGACCTCGGCGAGCTGGGTGGGGTTGTTGACCTCCCAGTCCTTCATGGGTGCAAGGCGGATGCGGGCGCCGTTGGCACCACCGCGCTTGTCGCTGTCACGGTAGCTGGCAGCCGAAGCCCAGGCGGTGGCGAGGAACTTGGAGGGCTCGACACCTGTGGCGAAGATGGCCTGCTTCAAGCCAGCGAGGTCACGGTCATCAACGAGAGCGTGGTCGACCTCAGGGACGGGGTCCTCCCAGATGAGTACCTCCTTGGGGACCTCAGGACCCAGCCAGCGGGCGCGAGGACCCATGTCACGGTGGAGCAGCTTGAACCAAGCGCGGGCAAAGGCGTCGGCGAACTGGTCGTGGTTCTCGAGGAAGCGACGTGAAATCTTCTCGTACTCGGGATCGTAGCGCAGAGACAGATCGGTAGTAAGCATGGTGGGGCGACGCTTCTTGGTAGGGTCGAAGGGGTCTGGAATGATGGCGTCGGTCTTAGCGACGAACTGGTTGGCGCCAGCAGGCGACTTGTCGTGCTCCCACTCGAACTCAAAGAGGTACTTGAGGTAGAGGTTGGTCCACTCGGTGGGCTTGCTGGTCCAGATGACCTCGGTACCGGAGGTGATGGCGTCACCAGCCTTACCGGAGCCATGCTTGCTGGCCCAACCGAAACCTTGTGCCTCGATGGGGGCACCGTTGGGCTCGGGGCCGACAAGGTCGGGGTTACCGGCACCGTGAGTCTTACCGAAGGTGTGACCACCAGCAATGAGAGCAACGGTCTCCTCGTCATTCATGGCCATGCGGCCGAAGGTGGTTCGGATGTCGTTGGCAGCGGCAACCGGGTCAGGCTCGCCGTTGGGACCCTCGGGGTTGACATAGATGAGACCCATGTGCGAAGCGGCGAGCGAGTTGTCAAGGTTGCGGTTCTTGAGGTCGTTGATGTCACCGCCGTTCTTGGTGCCCTCCTCGTAACGAACATCGTTTGCGAGCCAAGTGGTCTCACCACCCCAGTAGGTGGACTGGTCAGCCTCCCAGGTGTCGGCACGACCACCGGCGAAACCGAAGGTCTTGAAGCCCATCGACTCGAGGGCGACGTTGCCGGTCAAGAGCAAGAGATCGGCCCACGAGATCTTGTTGCCGTACTTCTGCTTGATGGGCCACAAGAGACGACGAGCCTTGTCGAGGTTACCGTTGTCTGGCCACGAGTTGAGGGGAGCGAATCGCTGCTGCCCCTCTCCTCCTCCACCGCGACCATCCTGGACACGGTAGGTACCGGCGGCGTGCCACGACATACGGATGAAGAAGCCACCGTAGTGACCGAAATCCGCAGGCCACCAGTCCTGGGAGTCGGTCATGAGGGTTGTGAGATCCTTCTTGAGCGCATCGTAGTCGAGGCTGTTGAAGGCGGCTGCGTAGTCGAAATCGGCGTTGAAGGGATCCGACTTGGCCTGGTGCTGTCGGAGGACGTTGAGCTTGACGGCGTTGGGCCACCAATCCGAGTTCTTCTGACCGAAACCGGCAGCGGGTACGCGCTTGCGGTCGATGTTGGTGTGGTGAGCAACTGGGCACTCTCCCATTTTTGCAATCTGTTTGATGTGGCTTGAAATGCGAGGGAAGGGTTCGATGTGGAAGATGGATGACTGATGACAGGCGTAGACGAGGATGGAAGATCGCTACGCGAGACGAAATAAAGATGTGACGGTGATGAAGGTGTGGCGTCGAAGATGACTGATGTGTGCGTAGAGGCAAAGTGGAGCATCAGGGTCGAAGATGCCAAGTATATATTGTCTCTGGCACAGTCAGACACAGAGGCGCTGATGTTGCGGGGAAAGTGGCGAAAAAGCAGAGGCTGCAAGTGAGATTGATAGAATGAGCAACTCAGCGGCAATCGGCTGAGCCGGCGAGAAGCAAGAGGTGCGGCTGGCGGGCAGCTTGCCAGCCAGTCTCTCGCTTCAGAAAACTATGAGAAGAGAGAGCGAGCTGGATGGTCGGTGCGCGGTTGCAGGTCGGTGGCGTGCCCAATCAACAGAGACGGCTTTCCAAACCGGGCTTCGAGGCCGCCTGCTTAGCGAATTTCTAAAGAGGCACACGGCATGGCGTGGAAGCCCGCAGAAGTCGAGCGAGTTGGCCCAAGAAACTGGCTGGAATCCTGAGACAATTCACGCGCATCGGAAATTCGACAAGACACAGTCTCTTTGCCCTCTGCAGTTTGACTGCAACGCTGTGTGACCTCGCAGCAGCTCTGACAGCTGCGTTCGATCTTAGCTCAGACTCGGTTGGTGGGCGAGACGCACTGTTGGCTGGTACGCGGCCGAGTGACTCTTGCCAATTGGGCTTCTGACATGGCGGACGGCGTTCGATGACTGCGACAGAAGCCTGCAACCTTCCATCAGGTGGTTCGCCGAATCGCCGTGTCAGGCACATGCACGTATGTCTTGCCTACGACCACACACGATCTCGATGCCCTCACTGTACCACATCGTCCCTTTTGCCACCCAGTCTAAATGATGGTCTGAACGGAGACACGCGCATCTGGAGCAGACGAGCTTCCACATCGGAGCTAGTCGGAGCCACGACCCGGCACTCACCGATGGCTCATGTTTGTTAGGTCGTCGCAAACACACATGATCTTCTCGGGAATATCGCCCCAATGTGCCTAAGGACCTTGACGGAAGCTCTAGCACACTTGCACCGCACTCGAGCAAAATCAGAGCACCATGGAAGTGAGCTTTGATCTAGCAGGTCTCATGTATCTTGCCATGCTCAAGAATGCCGGTCGAGCCAGAGTTTACAGGCACAAACTCAAACGCTGCGCTTTGAATCTTGTAGAGGAACGGGTTTCAAGTGATCAGTTAGTTCGATGATAAGTACAGCTGAATGAGAAAGTCAGCCGATGATCATCTTCATGCGCTAAGTTCGGTTCGCGCTCGGATGCGTAGTGGAAGCTGTGTAACCACTAAGCTGCGAGGATGGTCACAAGGTAAGCATCGTCGGCATTGGTCTGTTGAATCGGCACGGTGACCTGGTCTTGGCTCACACGGATAGTCATCGATAATACCTGCGTCAGACCAGTGACTTCGCGGCCATCGTCGTATGGGATACGATAAACGACGGCCATGACCATATTGATGCTGGATCCCAGGCTCGTAATGCTGCTGAACACGACGTTGACAGTTCCATTAAAGCCTTGGTTGCCGACAAGCGCAGATGCCGTCTTGTTCGCAGGTGTGGCGATGCCGTACGTGTCGACCGAGGTTCCCTCGGTGGTGTTGCACGGAGAGCCACTGAGTCTGACGTACGTCGCCCATTCTTGGAACTCGCCCGTAGTGTGATACTTGCCGCCCGCATCCTTGAACAACAGATCGGCCAGATTGTCACGGAGCAGAGCACCTCCGACCCAGTTGCCGCGCAGACCATGGTACTTTACCTTTTCGTACCGAGCTGCATGCCATGCGCCGAAGCCGGGCCGCTGCTGCTCACGCGAGCCGTACTCGTTGTTCTCGAAGCCAATCCCCCCCGTGAGGCCGTACTCGGCGAAGGCTTGCTTGAACAATTTGGTGGCAGCAACCGGATCGTTGCTGTCGCCTCCCTCCAGATGGAAGTTCCAAATGTCTGGCTCGGTGTCTCTGTTGTCCCGCAACGTCGACAGGAAATTCTTCCACCACATGTTAGAAGGGCCAGGTAGCATGGCAGCGCTCGGTCCTACGATGGGAAGGAATGTTCGACTGCCCTTGGGGAAAGCGGCTCGCAGCGCACGCGTTCCTCGAAGCCACATTTGCAGGTACTGTTCCTGACTCCGACGCCAGAAGAGGTTGGGAAGGTCCGGCTCGTTGTACGGTTCGAGTTGTGTGCATTCATTGATGGCCACGCCGCTCGACTTGACGTCCGAGATGAGCTGCTGTATGAAACGATCGTACGAGCTCCAATCTCCATTGTCACCCGGATAGGGAAAGTTGGGGGGCTGAGTAGCATCTGCACCCCACAGATCCGAGATCTTGATGACCTGGACACCGCCACGGGCGTGGATGCGCTTGGCATCCTGCACAACAGTGGCAAATCTGGCCTTGTAAGCATCGACGCTGTGTCCCCAGCCAGACGTGGGCGTCTGAGCACCTCCGCTGGAAATGTAGTTGATGTCAAGTCGGTCGAGATCTGCAGTGGCGTAGGCAAAAGAAAAGGCAAGAGAGGTCAGGGCATCTGACGACTGTGTGCAAACTTTGCGCTTGGTCACTTACAGGCTCCAGGAGGAGTATCGGTTCCCGAGATGCCGTAGAGCATGCCGGAGGCGTAATGCTGTGGAGTTCACGAACACTGTTCCAAATGAACCACGGTAGAATCGGTTCCTTGTCGAGCCATTTTCTGCATCTTTGGCTGGGCAGCATCGCTGTTGGCGGGAAGCCATGCCACCAAGATGGGCAAAGAGGCAAAGACCAGCGCGAAAGTCTTCATCGTGATCGATCTTGTTCCGGGAATAGGGCTTGATGGATCCACTCGAATAGACAACAGCGAGGAGCCGCCATATATACTCTTTTATCAGCTCTGTCTCTCCCTCTTTCTCTGTACCTCGTGTCTGTCGCTTTGCAGGGGAGCTTAATAGGCACCTCACCGAATCAGCACCCCTTACAGAGTGGCGTCAAGCCCACCGTGACCTGTGCAACGCAAACATTCATTGTCAAGGAGCTTGTTGCAAGTGAACTTGGGGTCACGAGTCAACGACGGAATATCGCACCGCCTTGAAGCACTGTAACGCAGGTGTGCGGGAGTGCATAGCGGTACCAAATGAGCTGCTATCAGCTGAGTCCAGCACCGAAGCCCACAAAACATTGGCTCCTGATGATTGTATGGGCGTGTCTTCAGCCCACAATGAGAGCGGAATGCATCTGGATGCTCGGCTAGTAGCAGGCTGAGTGCAACGCGAGGATGCAGGCGCAAACAATGCACGGCGTTTCTCCTGAAAGGGGAAAGCAACGGCCCGAACGTAGCACCTTCATTTATGGATGGTGGATTGTTGAATTCCTAATCTCACACCATTCGTCGAATGACGACAACAGGGTATATTGATGCAAAAACATTGCGACATGGAAATGGTACCGAAAGTCGGGCTCTACTTCGGGGTCAGCGTAGCGAGCGAGTCCAGGATCTTTGCCAGCGACTGACCAATGGGCCAAACACCGACGCCGTCATTGGCTCTCAGCCACTTTGATGCCAGCGACAGCACTTTCTCGGGTGCCATGGGATGGGCAAGGTTGCCGACCGATTCGAGCATAAACGTCGTTCTGGCACCAGACCCTGCTGGCCAGCGTGCATCTGTCGGCGTGGTGCCTGTGACGCTGGTACCAGCGGTGCTGTGAGCGGCTCCACCACCGACAGAAGAGGGTGACGTCGAAGATGCACCCGAGGCCGTGGAGTCTGCTCGCCATAGTCGAGGCTGTCCCATAGGGGCGTCGTGAGCTACGCGAGACGAAGGAGCGCGAGGAGCTGCAGAGCGTGCCGGACCATTGAACGTGATTCGGACAATCTGTGCCGGTGGGGCATGCGCATCCTGCTGCAGCACCAGGAGAGAGACGGCCTGCAAGGCAATAGCAGCGTAGAAGATGTGCAGGCACTCGACGGGCGCCCTCTGCAAGCTCTGTTTGGCGAGACGAAGCATCTGGCCCGCGTGAAACACAATCGACGCCGTCTTCCAAGGCTTGACCTCGTTGAGCTCGTTCGAAAGCTGTCGTCGAGCAGCATGCATGCGTGGCACACCGCGTCGGCATGACAGTACCTGAAGCGTCTCGGGAGAGATGAGCTCAAACAGCTGGATCGCGTGCAGCAGGAGATCGACACGTGCGTCCCTGGCTTGATTGGTGCTCAAGACCTCGGTGGCGGCAGCGAGGTATTTTCGCATGCGCTCCCTAGCCTGCTCTTCGTCGCCGAGCAGCATCGAGCACAAGCGTACCATCTTCATCGTGTGATGGGTCGACAGCATCACGGCGGATCCCACGCAGAGGCGGCTGAAAGGAGAGAGTCTCGCGATCGACTCCCTCTCTGCTTCGCTCACCGACTGTGACTTTGCGGTACGCTGAATGACGTCGCAGACACGTGCCACGTCCAGCTGGTATGAGTTGTCCGGCCAGGTGAAGGCAGCGATGCTATCTTGCCCAATTATGTGCGGCAGCATATCAGCATCGCCCTGTAGCGATCTGTGGAGAGACGAGAGCGAGGTGGCCATCTGTGCCCACTCGATGGCGGTTGGCGCTTCCCAAAGACGATCGTCGCATGGAAGCTTACCGGTGAGCTCGTCCGGTGCAAACGGCTCCGGCAAATTCCAATGCATCGAGAGCTCTGTCTCGGAGACCAAAGTTGACCAAGCCGTGCGGCGGCCCGACTCCCATGAGACCCAAGCGGTCCAGCGTTCGTCGAGGGTGGTCTCGGCAGGCAGTCTGGGAGGCGAGATGTTCTCGAGCAGCCTGCAACGTCGAATCATGGTGCAGTAGGTGCTACGGAATGCTTCCGCATACTCCTGACGAGACGGGACGCCGACACTTCGCCAGATCATGTAGATCAACGCGATCGACTGGAAGGTCGAGGTGACGCGGGCAAGCGCATTGTTGGAGAGCGTAGCACGGCTGACGCTCATCTGCGTGAGACTGGCAAGGTAGATGGCGGCGTTCCGGCTACCTGGCACTTCGGAGAAAAAGGCACCAACAGCGCAGAGCGCGGCTAGCAAGCGAGGATCGCAGCGATCAGGATGAAACGTGACCTGATGGATCGCAGGCAAGTAGGAATAGCAGTGGTGGAAGAAGAGCTGCAGGTAGATGTTGAGGGTGGCGGCATCGAGCGTGGCAAAGGCGGCATCGAAGCGTTCTTGTTCGAGCGGGTCGCTTGCTGCGTTGCGAAGGTGCTCGGCCATGCGCAACATGGCTGTGTGGCCGACAGATTTGACGTGCGCCATGTCTTCGGACATGAGATGCTCTTCGGTAGCCTTCACAAAGGAGAAGGTGGGCAGCGAGTTGACTTTGATGGCTGGGTTCCAACGGTTGGGCCAGGCTTCGATCGCGGCTGCTCTTCGCCCCAATGTCGACTTCGGATGGCGTGCGGCACTGGGATGCAGCTCACCGGCCCTTGTCGCATCGATCTGAGCTGCATCCTCGCCGTCACGCTTGCTGTCGTACGGATCTGATTTGGCGGAGTCGCTGGGGACCGTGTCGTCGTCGGCGAGCTCGGGGCTATTCCAGCGAGATCGTCTTCCGGCAACGGCTTTCGAGTCAGTTCCGGCGCCACCATGGACATGGTCGACATGGTTGCGGGGAGAATTTGCGGTGACGCGAGGTGAAGCGGCTGGGTGCTCGCTGATGGATGAGCGCGGGTGAGCAAGGTGTTGCGATCGAGTTTGCGGGGTGCGGTAGGGAGGGTCGATCATCTCGGCGGCGGAACTGAGGACAAAGAGCGGACTCTGGTGCGGGATCGCCTCTTCGATGGATGCACGATGTTGGTGCAGAGAGGCAGGCGGCTGGTGTTGTTCCGTTGTTGCAAAAGGTGGATGCTGAACATCAGAACCAGCAGAGTCGCCGGGGACTGCAGCAAGGTTAAAGTTGGCCCAGTCCTGCATCTGAGACCAGTCGAGAAGTTGAGGTGCTTCGGGACTGTCACCAAATATCCAGTCAATCTGGCCTGCGGCGATGGTGTCGAGAGCCTTTGGTCCGTCAAGCCAGCCGAGCAGATCGTTGAGCGTGCGATCATCGACGTTGATGGGCGGCTGAAGGATGGTCGCTGTGTTTTGGACCATGTCAACCAGGCCAGGTGTCGCGCCGATGACGTGGGTGTCCGAAGCTTGGTGGTTATGCAAGGATGAGGCAGCTTGATGGAAAGATCTCGGTGTTGTGGCATCGGCATGCGCTGCGAGGCGGGACGGATCCTGAACTGACGATGCGGAGTTGGGTGGAGCTGCTGCTGCTGCCGGTGCGGCAAAGTGCACTCGTTGATTCGGACAGAATGGCTGATGCGCGGGCAAGGCATCGGTTGACATCGATGAGCTTTGATCCAGATAGAGTGCGCGATTCGGTGAGGGCGTTAAGCCTGGAAACGGGTCGGTCGAGATTGACGAGCCAGTGGCGGAGAAGCTGGCAGGATCGATAGCTTGTGCTTGAGCGGGATAGGGCGTCGATGTCGGTACGGGCGAAGCAGAAGCATCGACAGAGAAGTCGAGTTCAGCAGACGAATCTGGCATCCAGGAGTCGTCCATGACAGAGGCAGACCGATTGCGAAGCTGGGGCGAGGAAGGCGATGGCTCGACGGAGGAAGAGGGATAGACGCAATTGGCGTCTGGCTTGCGAAGACAGCGCGAGCACGAAGGTTTCTGGGCGTCGCATTTGAGCTTCTTGGACGAGCAACGGAGGCAGGCGGCTTCGACGCGAGCGAGCGCCGACTTTTGTCGCTTTGTGAGCTTGGAGCTGTTGATGTCGAGCGAAAGCTCCTTACGAGCGGCGTGCAGTCGACGATGGCGCTGTAGGACGTCGCTTCTGCGGAAACGCTTTCCACAGTCGTCGCAAACGTAGGAAGCGGAGTCGGTATGCGAAGCACGATGGCGAAGCATGTGCTCGTGTCGCGCAAACGTCTTTGAGCAAACGTCACACTGATGTTTGGACGTCGGGGCGGAAGAAGAGGAAGACGAGGCAGGTGCATCCATAGCTGCAGCGAGCCCGTTGATGGCACCAGATTGCGACATGCCACTACTTGACTGATGGTAGGGATGTCGCTGAGACGAGATCATCTTTGCGATGGCCTGGGCGCCCGCTGCAGGAGAAGGCGAGCGCGACGAGTCGAGGTGGTCGTCGTCGTCATGGTCGTCCGAGTCGGATGGCGACGAGTCGAGACGCCTACGTTTGTGTGGAGCGGCCACTGCCAAGACCATGATTAAAGCTCGGATCGCGCTCGAGGGGCTGAGTCGAGGATGGCAGATGGCAAGGAGGAATGCGAGTAAGGTGTCGAAGGGATCAGAGCTCGCACTAGCGTCATGTTCCGACAAGCCAAATTCCACTACGCCGGCACTTCCGAAATGAGGCAGCGGTGCGTGCTAACGGATGAATGCAAGCAACCCGTTCAAATTGTCGAACTGAGGGCCGCAAAGCAGGAAACTCCGAATCATCGGATGTGTTTCCGACAAAATTTGATTGGCTCGCCTGCCAGTAGTGTCACAGAGTTACTCATTTTGACCACATGATTTACCGGTCATTTACGTGCGAGCGGCAATTTTCTGCGACACACACACACACAAGCACACCAACAGCGAAACCAAGCTTGCCGGAGCACTGAACCCTTCCCCGCCCCCACCTCGGCCCCGCTTTCCCCCCAAGCCCACTCCAGTCAAATGCCTCGTGTAAGATCGAAGAGTCTTAATCCATCGTACACATGCTCCACAAGCCGACTGAGTCATGTGATGGAAGTGACGCTGTTTCGTCAAGATGATTGGTTTTTTGATTATTGACAGAGTGATCCCAGAACAGACTGCTGCATACGAGCGCGTGCATCATGCAGACGCGCTGATGTATCGCATCCAGGCCCAATGCGAAAGCTTGAAAGCGCCAAAGCCGAGACCAGCTAGGGTGCAGCTCAAAGCGCTGCCCCAGAACAGGAACAGTCCTTGCAGGAAGAACACACGTAGCACGGGGACAGCGACCGCAGGACGTGAACGGCTGGCAAGTCGTTTTGTCTTGGCGATGTGACTGGCGAGCGCCTTCTTGACGGCGAGCTGTCGTTGTTGCGTCGAGGCGCTCGACAACGCCGATCGAGAAGCAGCCGATGAAGCGGCGATTCCCGACAATCCCAACGATGTGCTCCGAACCCCAGCGAGGTAGGCTGTGCTGCTGGTCTGGAACAGTGCGAGCGGCCATCGAAGTCCGGACGACTCTTCCATCAAGTTGGCGCGTCGCGAGAGCGCATGACCATGGTAGTGCAGAACCGCGCTGCAGGCCGCAGGCTTCGGCGCGTAGCTCGAGAAGAGGTTTTCGGGAGCAACGTGGTTGACCGACAGCGTAGCTGGTTCAAGCTCTCGAAGGACATGCTGAACCTCGGCAGAATCGTGCGAGTAGATCACCATGTGTCCCTTTTGCAGACCTAGTTCTTCTACTAGCCCGAATGCGTGTTCGGTGCTGCTGACACCCACGAGCACCAGCGCTGCCAACTCCTTGATCTGTGCCACAGCCTTGCGGTCGCTGATCACGGCGCTGAGCTTGGCAGCGCGGCTGGCTTCGATGTCGACCTCTACGAGAGCTACCGAGCCAGGCCGCTTCTCGGACGGGAACGGCTTCTGAATGCGAGACGCTCCACCTGAAACGCCTACTTTGCTACCCGTCGTCTGCTCGCTCAGGATTGTCTCTTCCAGCTGCGACCCATCATCACGAGGCGCTAGATTGGCAGAAGAGGTTGCGATGGCCAAGATCAGAGCGTCGCGGAATGCTGCGTATGCCTCCTCGTGAACGAACAGATACTTGGGAGCTCCCACGCCTCTTCCAAGACACATGGCTGCACCCTCCACCACCTCAGCTGCAACGTCCCTGAGCCTGGCAGCGATCGCCTTTGAGGGCGATCCGCCGAGTACCGAAGGGATTGAGCTGCTCGTAGCGTTCACGAGCGAGGCAGAAATGTATGCCGAGCCTGGAACCGTGACGCGGGTCGCTACATGCGATGATCCTGGGATCTGGATTCCAAAGACTTCCGTGTTCAGGTTTCGCAGGTCGGCAATACCCTGTTGGGCTTCTGCCATATCGACCGGATTGACGAAAAACACGGCTGACTTGGGCAGCTCGGTGGTCAACTGCTCCAAAATCAACCTGTTGACGGCGGGCAGCGTAGGCGAAAGCACAACGCAAACCACGTTTCCCGCGGCGATAGCTGACACGAGCGGCGCGAAGAGGTCGTCGAACGGACGTTTTGGCTGCGCTGCGATGAGCACCGCACCGACTGGCCTGGCGACATTGACTTGTGCCGCGTGGCTGCCTCCTTTGACTTCGGTGGACAACTTGCTGAAGAAGCGGTCAGGCAGAGCGCCGCCGGGAGCGTTTGGCTTACATTGAGTCTGCAGAGCAGCCGCGATCTGAGACAAAGTCAAGGCGTAGTCAAGCTCCAGCTCGGCACGTGCAGCCTTGCCGTAGAAATCCTTCGATGCAGCTTCGAGCAGCTGACTGCGCTTGGTTTCGAAGAAGTTGAAGATCGTCTCGATGACCTTGAAGCGGTACGCTTGATTGTGCGACACTCGCTTGTCGACTAGCGCCTCCTCGATTTGATCGACGACATCTTCAAATCCATACACCTGGGGAGGAAGGGCCTGTCCGGTCGATTTTGCCTCGTCCTCGAAGATGTCGTCCTTGTTGGAGCCTCGAAGTAGCTGAGTACTCATGTTGGATAGCTTGGGTTTGAGTGCAAGCAAGAGGATGAAGATGGAGGAACAGTCAAGACTTTCGAGTGTTGTCGTGAACAGATATCGTGTCCGAGTCTTGAACTTGCGCCGCTTCTTTCCATGATGCGTGGCATCTTCCACTTCTGCCGAAACCCTCGATTCCGTCTCGGACACCTATCTGCCGAGGGAACAAGAGCTTGGATTTTCAAGTCGGTCCCACTGTGTCAGTCTCGGCCCCAAGTGGGGTATTTCGCTCGAAGCAAAGGGTTCTCCGCGGCAAAGGAAATTCAGCATTTTCCCATTTTCCTTTTCTGATACGATCAAGATTTATTTTCCGGCTCCTGGCAGCACCTGAACGGGTCGTACCGACCTACGGTTTGCTGTGGGCTTCAATGAGCAAAGAGCAACGCGGCGGAGGACGAGGAATGGTGGAGCTCCACTCGAGCCGGCCATGCTGCTTTGGACCGTCCCACCCGTTGCTAATCTTCGGAATTGGCAGGTCTGCGTGGCGAAAGCCTTTCCAGTCCACGCTTTGGCTTTATCGTCAATGATATGTCCTGCTCTTCCATCAAGAGACACACCATCTCGGAACAAAACACACGTACGACGTCAAGTCTACAGTAAAGCGAGTCACAATGCCCACCGCGATCAAGTCAACGAGCAACACCACGCCGGTCTTCTTCTTCAGCCATGGAAGTACCATGATGCTCGGAGAGCAGAGCACGCCGGCAACATATTGGGAACAGATGGGTCGTGAGGCCATGCGACGCGGTATCAAGCGTGTCATCATGATGGGCGCTCATTGGGAATCACCCACCGACGAGATCTTGGTGGCAGCCAATCCTACCAACCCCAAGAAGCAGCCGGTAGCGTGGGTCGAGCCCGCTCGTTACGTCGACTACAAGATCAACAGCTCCCCTAAGCTGGCCAACGAAGTCGTTTCCCGCTTGCAACAGAACGGTATCAAAGCCAAAACCGATCCCGAACTCGAATGGATCCACGACACTTTCATCATCCTCTGCTGGATGTTCCCCGCCACCACCGAGCACCCTCAGGGTCAGTGTCCCGAAGTGACCGTCATCTCGGGTCTTTCGGTGTACAACGCTCCTCTGCTAGTCGACGTCGGCAAGGCCCTTCGATCGTTCCGCGACGAAGACACGCTCATCATCGGTACAGGTGGCACCGTCCACAACCTATACCGAAACAACTGGAAACAAATCACCATGTTCCGCGACAACTTTGCCCAGCCCCTACCACCCGCCAAATGGGCGCTTGACTTTAGGACCGAGGTCGAGGATGCCATCGTCAACAACTCTGGACCCGCTCTTGTCAAAGCAGTGCTGAGACTGATGCGACATCCGCTCTACAGAGACGCCCATGCGACCGACGATCACTACGCTCCGTTGCTGTTCGTAGCGGGCGCTGCCGGATCGCTGAAGGACAAGGGAAAGAAGAACCAAATCACCGCAGAATGCTGGGAGCTCCAGAACATGTGCAACTCTCGTAAGTACCTTCCCAGCCTCGTTGAGGCAGGTATGGTTGTAGAATGAACCCGACTGACTCGGTTCCATGTGTTGCATTGCCTTGACCCTTGACAGAGTTCCAATTCGGAAGCTGGTAGCCTCACACACTTTATGCATGTCAGCCACAGTTCAGTCGCAACTTCTCGCCTTTCCATTGAGACATTTGTGCGTTGTAAGATTTCCGTCGATTCCTATCATACATGACTGAGCAATTAGATACAAAAAGCACCGGCTCTCAAGCTTTGGGGACCCAGAGAGCTTGGACCTGGCAGTAAGCGCTCAGACCGTTCTTGCCGTGCTCAGCGCCGATACCAGAGCTCTTCATACCGCCAAATGGCACGGCGGGGTGGTGTTGAACGAGACAGTTGATCCAAATCGTACCGCTCTCGATCTGTCGTCCGATGCGTTCGGCACCCTCAATGTCGGACGACCAGACGGTGGCTCCAAGTCCCCACTGAGACTCGTTGATGCGCTTCACGAGGTCTGCCTCGTCCTTCCACTTGAGCAGAGGCACAATGGGACCGAAGGGCTCCTCTTGAACCAGTCGGCTGTCCTCGGGCGGGTTGTCGACAATGGTGAGCGGATAGAAGTATCCGGCCTTCTTCTCGACGTCGCCGCCAGAGAGGATGTTGAAGTTCTGCTTCTTGGCCTCCTCGAAGAACTCTCCGACCTTGTTGTACTGCATCTTGTTGTTGATGGGACCAAACATGACGCCCTCTTCGGTACCTGGTCCAACCTTGAAGTGCTTGACAACCTCGGCGAGCGTTGCCTTGAATTCATCGTAGATGTCTTCGTGGACGTAGACACGCTTTGCAGCAATGCAGACCTGACCACTGTTGAAGAAGGCGCTGAGCAGAACATTCTGGGCGGTGGTGGCCATGTCCTTCTGGTCCTTGAGAACGACACAGGGATCGTTTCCACCCAGCTCGAGAGTGAAGCGCTTGAGGGTGGCGGAGCAGCTCTTTGCTACGAGACGACCGGTTACCGTGCTGCCTGTGAACGAAATCTTCTGGATGCGCGGGTGTTCGGTGATCCAAGGACCGAGGTTATCGTCACCGACCACGATCTGAACCACACCAGCAGGGAAGAACTTCTGGGCAGCCTCGATGATGCGAATGTCGCAGAGGGGGGTGAAAGGCGAGGGCTTGATGATGATGCAATTGCCGGTGACAATAGCCTGGGTCACCTTCCAGAGCATGAGGAGGATAGGGAAGTTCCAAGGGACGATGCCGGCGCACACTCCCAAGGGAACGTATCGCTCGATGGCCTTGTGGGTGTCATCTTCGTGAACCACCTTCTCGTCGAGGCGAACCTTTGCGAGCTCGGTGAACCAAGGAAGGATGCTTTCACATTCGTGTTGAGCAAATTGGGTGGACTTGCCCTGCTCCGCGGTCAGAAGCTTGACGAGCTCGGGGATCATGGACTTGTACTCCTCGCCGTACTGCTGGAGCAGTTTGGCTCGCTCGTCCCAGGTGGTCTTGGACCAAGCAGGAAAAGCGGCCTGAGCAGCATCTACAGCCTGATCCACGGTCTCCTTGGTGGCGATGGGAACCTGTGCGATCGTCTTTTCGGTGGCGGGATCGATGACGTCGAGCGTCTTGAAGCCGTTTGTGTCAACGGTCTTGCCGTTGATCACGTGGGAAAAGGGCGCATCAAGCAATTTGGAAGCAACGCCGACAGCCATTTTGGATGAGTCTATGGATGGATGAAACGGAAGTAGAAGGGATGTGGTGCCGCTAACGGCCAAGAAGGGTCACGATGGCTTATATATGGATTGCCAGTGGCACACAGAAAGCGGGCCAGCAAGGGGAGTCTGGAGGACATCGTGCACGGGTCAGCTGGTCACGAGCAAGAGCGGACGTCGGAGGCGAAATTGCCCGCATGACCAGAGGGTGCACGGCGTGCTCGTGTCCATCTGCAGGCGAACTTCTAGCCCTCCCCTTCCCGTGTGTACTCGCCCAGGTGGCAAACTGCATTCCTGCCGACGTACGTTGGAGACTGCAGAAGGTCCTCAGAAGCGTGATCAGCACCGAAGCCTCGAAAATCGTCTTGGTGAGTATCGGGAGCTTGTCGTCAAGCTCCTGCGCTTGTGACGTTATGAACAAGTCGGCAGGCAGGCACCAACATTGCAAGCGAGGTTCACCACGCAGTGCGGTATGCACCAGTGCCAAGAAGAGTGACACGCCTGCAGCACAAGCGTCTGGGAAAATCGCCTCTGCCTGTCACCGTTATTCTCGCGAGTATACACTCGGCTAAAGAATACTGGATGATTCCATCCGCTTCGCAACTGGTCCGCACCGTCAGTGCCTTTAAATGTTTATAATATGTTGTCGTCGAGACGCACGCACTTCAAGCCGGGGAAAGTCACTCTGCTTGGGGCGTAAATACGGGGTTACCACAAGAAAAGCCGAATTGCGGGGGTGGATGGCTCTCCAGGGCCGTCCGGCCAGTGAGACACACTGCATTTGTGCTTGTGTCTGATGGCTTCAACCTGTGGAAAATCTGCCTCGCCATCTCAGCTGCTTTTATCCAGCTTCATACAGAATGTGGCCGCAGCCGTCTCTCACTAAGGGTAAACGTGTAGCATTGCAACGAGAAGGCCGGACACAAAGGAGCCACCCTAATCTTATCAAAGCTCGTGAGGCGCTTGATAGCGGAAGAATCGATCAACGCTGTCAAACTTGCCCACAGTGCGCCTGGAGACCGAAAAGCAGAGGCAATCAGGCGGAACAAATGAGTGAGCATTGCTGTCCACGTGTTTGGAAAACAGCACTCGTGCAAACCGCAAACATACTCACCTGAAGAAGGTGTTGGCCAGTCCGATGGCCTGCACACCGAGACCGATCATCGTAACTGTGAAGATGGTCTCAGGGATGGTGTTGGCCCAAGGTCGTCGTGTGAAGTCCAAACTCGTGTCGATGGGTCTGTAAGAAGGAGTTCCGCGCTGCTCAGGCCAGTTGGCTGTCAACATTATGCGAGATCGTGGGTCAGCGTCTTCTTGTCCATGATGCGCGTCGGGCTGTCAGAACTTACCTGGATTCGTCCACTCGGCGCCAAGTCCTCCTCCAGGGACACCGTGGGCGGGAGCTGGAGGAGTCCAGATCCCCGCGGCAGGTGCGCGTGGTGCTGACGAGCTGTTGTACGTGCCGGCAGTGCTGCTGCTTGAAGTGTGCGCGGCATGATGATCGATCAAGCGAGCATGATCCTGGATCTCGAGCAACGAGGCGCGACCCGTTTGTTCACCGAGCGTGTTAGATGTGCTTGTGGTCGTCGACGTGGTCGACATCGTCACCGTGGTCGAAGACGGAGCTGGTCTCGAAGCTACTGCTGCTGCTGCCATGTTGAATTGCCTGTCTGAATATACCTATTCGAATGGATTGAAGATGGATGGTGGCGACAACGATCAAGAACACACCTCATCAGATTCGCAGCGTCCATTCTTACGCAGTCACCTTTCAAGCACTCGCAAACGAGCTTTGCCTTGAGCTGCAAACAGTGACTGCACCCATTAGCCTCGACAAACTCTCGCTTCGTATGGCTGAGCTTGGTCTCTCCCCACCACGAGTCGGTTCAGGTGGAGCCACTCGGACACGGGCACGGCATTGCCGCGGGATTAGACCCTGCCTTCAAGTCTGAGTCGCGTCGCCACTGAGAACACGCAATGCCAAAAAAAAGCCCAGGGATCGGCCAAGTGGGGGTGACCTTCAGCCGTAGTCGTGCTGCCATCCCACAAATATCCACATGCTGCCGCTGTCAAAGGGGATGCCGTCCGTGTACAGTGACCACAGACAACAGCACCAATTCGATGGGCCGCGATCCAGCACCGTTCGACTGTACATTCCGCTTCTATTGATGGGTCCATAAGTTGGGTCAGTCCACCGTTGAATCTCAATCCGACACCACCATCCTTGTCTTTTTTATCTCTCCAAGCCTCGTTCGGCGAGAAACAACCCATCGAGCGGTCAGCAATCATGTCGCAAGCAGGAGCTCGCATTCTCGCCCACAGAGCGGCACATCTGCCTACTTCCATCACACCGGGAGCTAACGCCATCAAGAGCACTCGCGAGGTTCTCGGTCTGATCCACGATCGTAATGTAGACATCGTCATTCCACGCCTTGAGGGCAAGAACGACGTTTGTCGCTGCGATGTATATCGTCCCAAAGACACCGCTGATGGCAAGAAGTATCCTGTCCTCATGACGTCCGGCCCTTACGGTAAAGACATCGCCTACTCCGAGTTCTACCCCGAGTCCTTCGCCGAGCTACCTGACGAACAAAAATCGGAGCTGTCCGCATGGGAGGTCCCGGAGCCGACCTACTGGACCCGTCAAGGCTTTATTGTCGTTCGAGTCGACGAGCAAGGCACCGGTCAGTCACCCGGTTTCCTCGACACCATGTCCGATCAGACCGCAAACAATTTCTTCCACTCGATCGAATGGGCTGCCTCTCAGCCCTGGTCTTCGGGCAAGGTCGGATTGCTCGGCATCTCCTACTACGCCGGCAGCCAATGGCGTGTAGCCGCTCGAAAGCCCAAAGGACTCGCTGCCTGCGTCATCTGGGAAGGCATGTCAGACTACTACCGCGATCGTGTCCGTAAGGGTGGCATCTACGGCGATGGCTTCGTCACCATGTGGCAGAACTACCAAATCAACTCAAATCAGTACGGTCGTGCTGCCGCGCCGCCTCCGAAGAAGACGTTTGGTCCCGGCCGCAACGCCAAGGTGCCAAGTATCGAAGGCGTTCTCACGCCCGAACAGCTCAAAGAGAACCGCACTGATCAGACGGTCGACAATGCTGAGAACCTCTACCTCGATCAGGAATACTACGCTTCTAGAGAGTTCGATCTCGCCGACATCGAGATTCCGCTGCTGAGCGTCGGCAATTTGGGTGGCATCGCACTCCATCTTCGAGGCAACGTCGCTGGCTACCTTGGTGCAGGCTCCAAGAACAAGTGGCTTTGGCTCATCACTGGCCGTCACGATCTGCCATTCTACCTGCCTGAGCGTGTCGAGCTACAGAAGTCCTTCCTGGACGCCTTCCTTCATGGCAAAGATGATCGCGGCTGGCTGAAGGGTCCCAACGCAGACGCCGGTGTTCCCGCGGTCAATTACGTCGTCCGCAGGGGCTCACCTAAATTCAACACGATCGAGGGCGACCGCTCGTTTCCCGAGAAGATCGCCACCGCTTGGCCTTTGCCCAACACCACGTACACACCCTTCTTCCTCTCGGCTGACCATCAGCTCAAGACGGACCAGCAACAAGCTGCCGCAGCTACCAACGGTGTTGCCGGTGTTGAAGGTCATCAACCCAGCTCGGCCGATCAGGTGTGCTACAAGGGCTTCGATGGCGAGAGTGTCAAGTTTGAGCACAAGGTCGCCGAGGGCGAGATCGAGATCACCGGCCACCCTCACCTGCGTCTGCTAATGAGCGTTGATGCCGACCCACAGACTGGAGCGGTCCCATCTGAAGCCGACATCTTTGTCACTCTTCGACACCTCAATGCCGAGGGCAAAGAGATCCAGTACACCGGCACTGCAGGTGACCCATGCCCTATCGTCAAAGGCTGGCTGCGCGCATCCGTTCGCAAGGTGGACCAAGGCAAGAGCTCAGAGGTCCTGCCTCACCGCAATTATCGCAGCACCGAAGTGGCGCCCGTCGAAGCAGGCAAAATCTACGCGATGGATGTCGAGATCTGGCCCACCAACGTCGTCATCCCTGCCGGTCACACTTTGCAGCTCGAAGTCGGACCTCAAGATCAGCAGGGTGGCGGTGTGTTCACCCACACTCACCCTCATGACCGAGTCAAGGACAAGCTGACAGGTGTAAACACCATCCACACGGGTGCAGTCCAGTCCGAGAAGGTCGACACGCTCGGCATCAGTAGCAAGACGCCCGTTCTCGGTAGTGAAGTGCTAGCCAGCTGTCTCGTTCTTCCTATTATTCAGTAAACGATAGCTTGTTCTCACCGTGCAATCAACACGGCTCAATGCCAATTTGTCTAACATCTTCTTCTAGCGCATGGTTCATGCGGCTTGAGTCAGCTCGTTCATAACAACTCTCAACGCGCTTGTGTCTAGCTCAAGATCGACTCAGATTTTGTCGTGATTGCTTCAGGCTAGAACCTAGACGACTGCGATTTGACGGAAGACGAGATGCAATTCCAAAATGACGAAGCGACACTGAAATGTTCAGGCGCTGACGGAAGCAGGAGTCGCCTTGACGTCGGCCGCAGCAGCGTGCTGTTGCGAGACCTTCATCGGAACGTCATCCTGCTTTCCTGTGCGGCCCTCTTTGACCCTCTTCTCCCAGTCCTCTGCGCCAAAGTAGTCGTACAAGAAGCGAGTGAACTCGAACGTGTTCTTGCCCAGCATCTCTTCCTGCGAGCCAGGTCGAGGTCCAAGAGCCTGCGACCTCGAACGTTCCTGCGAGACAGTGGCTCGATAGTGCCTCAGAGTCTGCAGACGCTCGAGTGCTCCCTTGACGTTTTCGAGCTGAGGCAAGCCTTCGGTGGTCTTGAGGACGTAGGCCAGAGCTTCAGCATCCTCAATGGCCTGCGAGCCACCCTGACCAAGATGAGGCAGCATTGGGTGGGCTGCATCGCCGATGATGAGAACACGGTTGCGATGCCACAGCTCCAGAGGGTCTTGATCGCGGAGCTGGTAAAGACCGCACTCAGTAGCTTGACCCAGGATCTTCTTCGCCGTTGGGGGAAATTCAGCAAAGGAAGCGGCCAAGTCGGAAAGTGACCCTTGAGCACTCCACGACTCGGTGGAGTTCTCGAAGAGTCCCTCGTCAGGTACCATGGCGACAACGTTGAGCAGATCGCGTCCATCGTACTTGCACGTATAGCAGACCACCCTTCTGTCTTGTCCGACAAACATGGTGAGCGAAGGTGCAGCCATGCTCTTGTTGACCTCCTCATCGTTAAGCTCGCGCAGTTTTTCGAAAGGGATCAGCAAACGATAGGCAGAGTGACCGCTGGGCTGGGCATTGGCAGGTCGTCCCAGCACGTACTTCTGCAACAAGCTCTTGATTCCGTCGCCTCCGACGATGATGTCGCCCTGAAAGGTGGAGCCGTCAGCAAGCGTGATAGTACCCGCCTCGCCATCGACGTCGACGACTTTGCTTGCCAGGTGCAGCTTAGCAGGCTCTCCCGGAAGAGCGGGGTCATCCGAAGTTGCCAGATACTGCAGCTCTTTGTGCAATGAGATACGGTGGTTGAGCAGCCAAGGCGCTCCAAAGATGTCGACGGTGTTGAGAGGGCGATGCATTACGAGCTTGCCAGAGATGTTGTACTCGTAAATGTTGCGACAGTTTGGCGACTCGAGTCGCTCGAGATCCATGCCCCACTTGAGCAGGATCCGAGTAGCATTGGGACCGGTGCTGTTGGGCGACGACGATTCGAGGGTACGGTCAGGTTCCTGTCATCTCCCAGAGGTACGCAGGCGCAGTGGACGTGACATAAGATACTTACTGAATAGCAGCTCCAATTTCAGTCTTGAAGCTCGACGACTCGAAGATGTGGACCTCGTGGTCCTCTCTCAGCGCCCTAGCTGCAGCCAACCCTGCAATACCTGCGCCTACAATGATGATCCGAAGCTTCTTCCTTTGTTCGTTTGTCGTCATCTTTGTGACCTTGTCTGTAGGAAGTGCTGAGTGCGGAGGATAAAGAACGAATAGCTCGAAGCGTGATCAATCCGGAAACTTGAATCTGCCCTCATCGTCTTAGGTGTCATTCGCCTCATATACTCATGCACGCCTTGCCCCATAATCTGCACGCTTAGTGAGGCTTCGAGGATGAGCGCTGGCGAGCACTGCGGCGTGGCGCGAGCTCCACCATGGAATCCGTCCACATCACTGCTTTGCCCCGTGGAGAGAGATTGTGGGGCCGCTAACTCAGACGTGAGGCGGAAGTGCCCAAATTCGACAAATTCGGCCAGGATGGGGTTCACTGCGCGGGAGCGTGCAGCCTTGCCCGAAAATTTGGAGGCGACACAGCGCGCTCCGCCAAGTTCCCGCCTCAATGAACTTTGCATGTTTCAGTACGATTACAGATCTGCTTTTGACCAGTGTCTCTTGCATGACGGCCAAAGAAGTCGTCGTTCGCACGTATCGTTCAAATCGCAGTCGAAACATGCTTCCACGGACGTGCGAGCCCGAACAGCTATACAAACCTCACATGATTCATGCCAGCCAGAGACGTCAGCTTCCGTGTGAGCAACGTGGTGAGGTTGGAGCTCGAGGTAAGGGTCACGAGCCCAAAGAAGGGCAGTTTGTGCTACAGACACTGCAGACGGGATCGATGCGGCTTTCAAGGACCGGCATTAGTGCACGAAGGTGCTGCGCGCACCTAGCCAAAGGAAGAGGGCCAAGCGAGTTTGTGATGGACCACACTGTAGCCAGACACAATATCGCCGATTGAGTGACCTCTCTGAATGCCCGATGTCGCAGCTGTCCGACTCGGCTTAATTGCTTTGTCGGACTGATTTGGCGAATTCCGGATAGTATTGATGTTACGTCGTCGGTATGGACCGGTCTTTCGCTGCCGCAAGGTCCCCGAAGCAAATCACCCCCACCTCAGCCGCACCGACCGACCAGGCACTCTCTCCACCCTGAGCCATGTATCAGCACGCAGATTTCTGTGAGCAGGCTCTATCCGGACCCTCAGGGCCGGCTGGCCGTTAACGATCCGGTTGATGGGCCTGTCCTTCTCAACGGGGTCCGTGGGTATACTTATACAAGTACAAGATTATACAGCCAGTAACGCCAGTCTGCTGTCGACCTAACTTATCACTAAAGTGACGTCTCACTTTCGCCTTCGTACTCAGAGACAGGGTACGATTTTGAGAAATCAGCCATGACCAAGACGAATCCAATCGAGCGGCTCGAGAGCGTCGTGACTTACGCAGCGGACCATCCGTTCCCCCTCGAGAACCTGCCGTGGACGGTCTTCTCGACAACGCAGGATCCGACTCGACGATGCGCTGTTCGTATCGCAGACCAGCTTGTCGACCTGACGCAACTAAGCAGCGCAGCGGCTGATGCGTTCTCGGATAGTCCTTTCAGTGCCGATCAGGCCGCATCGCTGTTCTCGCAATCAACGCTGAATGCGTACCTGGCACAGCCGCGTCACATCCACCAAGCCTTCCGCGGCTTCCTTCAGCACATCTTGAGCGCCGGCTCTCCCGTCTTTGCTTCTCGACCGCAGCTGCTCGACGACGTCCTGATCCCCGTCGAGAGAGCCACGTTGCATCTTCCCATCCGAGCAGGCGACTACACCGACTTTTGCGCCTCAAAATACCACTGCACTTCGACAGGTCGGCTCATGTTCAACGATCCCACGCGGCCTCTCGAAGATCAGTGGTACCAGCTTCCCATCGGTTATCACGGTCGCTCGTCTTCGCTCGTCATTTCTGGCACCAATTTTGCTCGTCCTCGCGGCATCTTCCGTACAAAGCCTGGCTCTCCCGACGTCGAATTTGGTCCCTCGAAGCGTATGGACTTTGAGCTTGAAGTTGCCTTCGTAGTCGGTGGTCAAGGAGCGGCAGATTCGGAAGACCTCAATGCACTTGGACGCCCGGTTGGTCTCGAGCATGCTGAAGAGCTCATTTTCGGCATGATGCTCATGAACGATTGGTCGGCTCGCGACATTCAGGGTTACGAGATGAACCCACTGGGACCATTTACAGGCAAGAATTTTGCCACCACTCTCTCGCCTTACCTCGTCGAGCTGGCCGCGCTGGAACCTTTCCGTGTCGCATCGCCAACAGTCGAGCACACTCCGTTCGCCTACCTCGATCACAAGGGCAAGGGCACCACGTGGGACGTCAACCTTCAGGCGCATCTCGCCCCCTCTTCTGCGGGCGATGTCAAGACATGGACAAAGATTACCGACACGTCGCTCAAGCACGTCTACTGGACAGCAGCGCAGATGGTAGCTCACCACACTGTCACAGGGTGCAATCTTCGAGCCGCCGACACCTTTGCCACAGGAACCGTGTCGGGACCTTTCGAGGATCCCCACAGCGAAGCATCGCTGATCGAAGCATGCAAAGCCGGCCGTCAACCCATTCCGCTGGTAACACAGAAGGGCGGAGAAGCGCAGACGAGGACTTTCCTCGAGGACGGAGACGAGATCAGGATAACTGGCTCAGCCTATGACGCAGACTCGAAGCTTCACATCGGGTTCGGCGAATGCACTGGTCAGCTATTGCCTGCCGAACAGCTCTAGAGCATTGTCCTGTATTTCATCTATCGTGTTTTGCACTTCAGCTTTTAAAGTCTAGTTGACAGCAGAGAAAGCTGCTAGCAGACCCAGGTCGTATCCAATCTTGAGCAAACCAGCCATGTGGAAGGCCCAGCCCATGCTTCCCATATCAGCAAACCAGCCTGTGAGCGATGGCCCAGCTGATTGCGCCAGTGTCTGCACCGTGTTGACCAAACCAAGCACCCTAGTCCTTTGATGATCTGGCACGAACGCAGACAGGAAGGCCGAACGCGGAGCTTGGTCCATGGACGATGTCGCTGCTCTTGCCACGATCATTGCTGAAGTGAGACCCAAGCTGGACGGAAGCGGAGTCATGGCGAGAAAGATGTTGGCTGGAAGGTGCGTGAACACCATGGTGGGTACGAGTCCGAGGCGATTGGCGAGACGCGCGGAGAAGAGATTGGACGTAGCCGAGACGAGCAATGCTAGCGAAAGGATGCCACCGAGCGACGCAAGCTCTGCGTTGAATTTGCGTGACAGGAACCAGGATGTGAGCGTCTGCGATGCCATACCGCTTCCGAGAGAATCGATAGCAAAGAGCGAGCAGAGAAGTGTGAATCGAGCGTGGCTGAAGCCTTGCTCTTCGTGCTCTGTTGTAGCGGACGTGTTTGAGCCGGGAAGCAACGGATCTCGTTCGCTGGCCTCGGTCTGAGACTGACTCGATGCCGAAGGTGAAGGAGCGTTTCGGAATGTCGCCGCCTCGCAGCGCTGACTGAGCGATAAAGAGAGCAGCAACTTGATCAATCCCATCAAGGCATACCAGACAAAGACACCCCTATAATATACCATCGATGATTCCTTGCTGCCACCTTGTACGAACCTGTTAAGCAACCCGCCTAGCCCTGTTGCCAAACTAGCAGCATATGCGCCTGTAACGACATACCAGCCAAACAGTGCGGGTCTGTGCTGTTTATCGACTAGCGTTGCCAGAATGCTCTGCTCCACTGCTCTGAAGGGACCGATCTCTCCGCCGGATGGACTAATAACACCGAATATAGCTGCTGGTAGCAGGTAGTCGACATTGGTTGTGGTCGCAAACACCAAGCCAGAGAGGAGCATGGAGAGGGCGCCGAGACGAAGCGTGTTTCGTCGACCAAGCACCGAGTCGGCGACAAAGGTGAGCAAGAGGGAAAGCAGGAAGTCGCCGATCAGCGTCAGCGTCAAGAACCGACCGACCTGGACGGGCGTTTGTCCAAGCGCGGATAAGAAGAGCGCGAGCACCAGCGATGACGACCCAAAGGCCGACATTCGCACAAATCGAGCTGCCAAAAGAAGCCAGACATCGCGACTCCACGCTGTATCGTCATTGTCGGACGCTGTCGTAGGAGTCGACCCCGAATTTGGCTCCGCACTGGCCGGCATTGTCAGCGTGTGATCAAGACTTGCCGGTGTCTTGAGGAAAAGTGGTTCATGACCATGGCGGAGAGAAGAAGGATCAGTAACGAGTGGTGCGAGCATTGCACCAAATATTGTGCCGCCGGGCCGAGGCCTGTCGAGGCCAAGCTGACGCCGCGTCTCAAGCATGCTTTTTTAGCTTTTTCTGACAGCTTCTCAGTGAATTTCATTTGAAATAAATTGTACCAAGAATTGAGGTGCCGAAAATCGGCCTACATCTGCATCGGCGATGTGGTTGCATAGCGTATTGTACCACATCGCGCCGAGACAAATTGACTTAGGCTCTCGTGGCAAGGTCGTACACTGTACCCACCTTACGTATTTGCTGCTTTCACATGATCGGTTGCGTGCGATCGACATGTAGTGGCAGCTTCAAGGTTCTAGGTCCGCACTTGTACTAGCCGCCGCCGTCGGCAAGCTGTGCTCCGACCAAGCGGCACTCAGACTTTCGCGACAGAAGCATTTCCCCGCTTCTCCTTCGGAATTGGCTCGCCTAATTCAGCTTGGCTGCCTCTGACACTGGGCAGGTTCAGCGGGGTGGAACGCGAAGCTCCTGGTCGACTCATATAATTCCAGTGTCTGAGTGTCTCAGGTAGATCCGTCGAGAGCGACCGAGGAGCGCGGAAAGAAATGGACAACGGGTTTGCCATATCGAACACGCTCAGAGGCAGGTCAGTATTTCGATTGGCGGTGACTGAATGGGTTCTCCTCTATTGTCTGGTTAAAAAAATCGACGCACGTCTACTAGCTTATTTGCATCTCGCCGAACTCGAACATTTCGTAGACCCTGAAACGGTCGAGCTGCACAGCGCGATCCAAGTGACCGGTACGAGTTCATATCACGAATGCTTAAACACGACAGCTACAGGCGAAGAGAGCTGAGAGCAAATGACATGAATCTCTCTCGCCAGGCTGAACGATCCGTGCCTTTCATACACTTGCTCGATCTCATCTGTCACCATTAGAGCCTTGTCGGAATTCCATCTCTATTGATACACTCTACTGCAGCTTTCTTAGTCGCGGGTGTTTTGTCTCGGCTAACTATTCCGTGCGCCCTCCGATGGGTTCGCCTATAGAGCGCGCATTCTGTTGCATGTGCTCGCATTGATCGATTCAGTGTGCCATTCTAATCCTGGCAATTGCGGTCAGAAAGGGTCACCCCTAGCCGAATATGAGGACGCTAGTAGCGGAATTCAGCGCCACCTTTCTGCACCCTGCACATCCTTAGCTTCCTTCTGCAGGCCAAGTCTTGCATACCACACAAATGGACGCGCTAACCAGAGCGTTGGCGAGCTCAACCTCGCAACGAACTGTCATTTGACACCCACATGCACCGGCTGTTCAAAGGTACAAGAAAGCAAACAATCACTTTTCCTGTCGCTTCCGGGCTTCGCGAGATCAATCCCGAGGTCGGCTCGCTCAATGTGCTTCGAAGAGGCCCCACAGTCCAAAGTGCGATGAGCCCCCCCCTGATCAGCTGCTACATTGACTTGGTCAACTTCCGTCAGCGCAGCAGCGGCAGAATTCGCTGCTTTTCACAACAAGGCTCTGTCTGCGTTCCTTGGCAAGCAGCTGGCAGGTGTATATAATGTCGAATCTGTGCATCGTGATGATGCCCCTACCATCGATCCCTAATCCTCCCCTCTTTGCCAACTGTTAGTCGCTCCTCTCATAGAAGATGAGATTCTCTGCCGTGCAGGCTGTCATTGCCCTGGCCGCCGCAGCCACCGCGGCGTTCGCCGTGCCCATGCATACCAGGGAGACGTTGCCGGATCCAAACGATGATCCTTTTTACGCCCAGCCGTCCAACATCGCCTCGTACGCCAATGGCCAAGTCATTCAGTCTCGAAAGGTAGACACCGAGATTGGCTCTATCAACAACGTGAACACCTTCCAGGTCAAGTACCGTACCACAAACACGCAAAACCAGGCGCAGTCCAACCTCGCGACTGTCTGGATCCCCTCCAAGCCTGCATCGCCGCCCAAGATCTTCAGCTACCAAGTCTACATGGATGCCACCCAGATCGACTGCGCTCCGAGCTACAGCTATGTCACCGGCTTGGACAAGCCAGGCAAGGGCACCGTCATCTTGGACACACCCATCGTCATCAGCTGGGCGCTCCAGCAGGGCTACTACGTCGTTTCGTCCGACGATGAAGGTCCCAGAGCTGCCTTCATCGCCGGGTACGAGGAAGGTAAGGCCGTCCTCGACGGCATTCGCGCGCTCCAGAACTACGCCAACTTGCCCAAGGACAGCCCCATCGGAATGTATGGATACAGCGGAGGTGCCCATACCACCGGATGGGCCGTTAACCTGGCTGGCTCGTACGCTTCCGAGCTCAACATCATCGGCGCTGCCTACGGAGGACTTCCTGCAAGCGCCAAGGACACCTTCACCTTCCTCAACGGCAAGAGCATCTTCTCCGGCTTTGCCCTTGCGGGCGTCTCGGGCCTTGCCCTCGGTCATCCGGACATGGAGGCTTTCATCAAGCCGCGCCTCAATGCCAAGGGCAACCAAACCTTGGCCCAGATCCGAAGCCGTGGTGAATGTATCGGCCAAGTTGCTCTGGGTTATCCTTTCCTTGACGTCTTCTCGCTCGTCAACGACACCAACCTGCTCAATGAAGAGCCCATTGTCAGCATCCTCAAGACCGAAACGCTGGTGCAAGCCGAAGCGAGCTACACAGTTCCCGTCCCCAAATTCCCGCGATTCATGTGGCACGCGCTACCAGACGAGATTGTTCCTTTCCAACCGGCACAAGATTATGTCACTGAACAGTGTGCCAAGGGCGCCGACATTAACTGGAACGTAAGTATCATCGCTTCACAGCATCAACTTTGGCCGCTTTGGCCTTGCGAACCACTGACGCTGACCCGCTTTCACCCTCCTCTTCTGTTCGTCATCTTCTGCACTGAAAGGTCTACCCAATTGCCGAGCACATTTCTGCCGAGCTCTTGGGGTTGTTGCCTGGTATCGACTGGTTGAGCAAGGCCTATAAGGGTCAAGCACCGAAAGTTGCATGCGGCGGTGGTGTACCTGCAACACCTCCGCCTGCGGAAGACGTGCTCGGAGGCGACCTGGCGAGCCAGTTCCGCTCCCTGAACGGCAAGCAGTCTGCTTACGGCAAGCCTTTCAACGCCGGATTCTGATGAGAGCGCGCAAATTACTCCTACAGCTTCCAAACGGACTTGCAACTTGATCTTCCTTTCGCTTTCAATTGTCACCTTTTACTTTGTTCAACGTGCGTGGTATTCATCATTCAACCTCTTAGTCCTTCGCCCACCATCGTCACTGCTGCTGTTGCCGCGGTCGTCTGAAGACTCGAATGTGCACTATCTGATGTGCAAGTTTTCCCGGCTCAGCTCTGAGAGGTTCTAGACAGAGTCGATACCACAACCTGATCGATCCCCTTTATCCGCGCATGACACGTTCCCAAGGTCGCGCCCCAGCAGTGACTCGCTTGGATATTTACAAAGATCGCTTAACGACCTTCGCTTCCCGAGCCCTTCGGAATGGCTGGCACGCAAGGCCCAGCGCCGATTCGGGTTGCAAGGGAGAAAGGGACCGCTACTACTATTATGATCCAGACTCCACCGCCTCGTGCGTCCATCCGATGATTTGCCGGTGCAGGTACAACCGCCGACTGTAGCTTTGCTTTGACATCGTCGGGCGAAAACACCGGTGAGGAAGCTCTGTTCCCGACTATGCGATGGGTCCTTTAGCCGAAGTTGAGTTGCGTGCTGTTCGCTGAATCGGCCAGACAGGCTTTCGGGCATCATGACAGTCCTCAACCTTATTGTGACGTGCCGACTCAGCGAACAGGAACGCTTCAGCCAACATTTGTCCGCTGCTCAACTGCGTCTGCACGATGCATCAATGGGCGAGCTCACTCTGCAATGAAGTGAAGCGTAGATGGGATATAAAGAGCGGAAGTGTTCATGTCTGCTTTACTCTGTCTTGTGTCGTCGGTGGCCCCCATCGATCTTTCATCAGCCATAATGACTTCGCAGCCGCCGACCTTCTGCTCCCTCAAGCAGAATGGGTGGATGCTGATCGCGACACTCGCTTTCTCGTCTCATCTGCTCCTATTCCGTCTGGTCGAGCTCTGGCCCAGACAGCTAGCTCTGCTCTACACGCTTCTATTTGCGCTCGATGTTGGTCTCCGTCATGCTTACTGCCCCGGTAACCTCTTCAACGCCGTCCTCACTACATATGCCGACCTGACCCTCTATACCGTTTTTGTTCTGATCAGCATTGGTTTCTTCCGGCTGTTCTTCCATCGAACTGCGCACTACCCTGGTCCAAAGTCATGGGCTCTCTCTAAGTGGACTCTACTCACCACCGACATCCATGGCCTGCGACCTCGAGTGGTGCACCAAGCCCACCTCAAGTACGGCGACTTGGTCCGTACCGGACCACGTGAAATTAGCATCAGCTCACCTCACGCCATCGCCGTCATCAGCTCCAACAACAGTGCGTGCGACAAGGGTTCATGGTACGATGTCATCCCCGGTGGGCGTGGGCAAAAGTTCGTCCGTTCGTTGTTCACCATTGTCGATCGCGAACAGCACCAGCAACGACGTAAAGCCTGGGAAGCTGCCTTCACAAGCAGGGCTCTCAAAGGATACGAGCCCGCCATGATGGACAACCTGGACGTTCTGCTCAGCCAGTTGAGCAAGCGAGCTGCTTCGGGCGAAACGGTGCATATTGACGACTGGATGATGTTGTACAGTTTCGACCTCATCTCCCACGTCGGGTTCGGACGTAACCTCTCCCTTCTTGAGCAGGGGAAGCTGACGCCCATCTTGGAACTTCTCGAAGCCAACGTCTGGTTCAGCCAGGTGGCCGGCCACCGACCGTACGTGTGCGAGCTCTTGGCTCTCGTGCCAAACCCCATCGAGCCATTCTATCAGTTGGTGAGGGAACAGCTCGCCGGTCGTCTCCAGCACGGCGAGCAAGCAAATCCGGACATCATGGAGGTTCTCAAAGAGCATGCCAGGCAGAGACGGGATCCATCGATCCACGAAGATCTCCATGCCAAAAGCGGCGAAGAGTTTGCCGAGGCGGTCAACATCATGGTCGCTGGAAGCGATACCGGCGCGAGCGTCATGGCGATGACGCTCTTCTTGCTGGTGCAACATCCGAAAGTGGTGGACGAGTTGCGAGAGGAGCTCGATGAAGCGTTTGGCAAATACAACGGATCCGTCGTATCCGATTCCTCGCTGCTCGACTCCTCCTGTCCATTGCTTAATGCCGTCATCGACGAATCCATGCGACTCTATCCTCCCGTCGCTCCTGGGTTGCAGAAAGTCAACAGGCGCGGTCCAGTCACAATCCGTCTCCACTCCGGCGAGATCCACGTCGTTCCCACCGACACGATCATCACCGTTCCGACCTACACAATGCATCGCGATCCACGCAACTTCAGCCCGGAACCTGATGCCTTCCGACCTGAGCGATGGATGTATCCCGAGAAGGAAGACAAAATGAACAGGGAAGCTTTTGTCCCCTTTTCGGCGGGCCGACATTCGTGCCCAGGAAGGAGGCTAGCACGCATGGAGATGAGGTTGGTGATCGCAAACTTGACGAGAAAGTTCGACATGGTCAAGGCGGATGGCTTTGATGCTGACCGGTTTGTGGATGGTGTGAGGGACGCTTTCGTCTCGATGCGGTATCACAAGTTGTCGGTCAAGCTCAAGGAGAGGAAGTGATTGGTGTGGTCGCGAGTTGGTCATACCAGGCTGGCAAGGCACTGGGATCCAAGTCAAGACACAGTCTTTCATTGTCTTTCAGAAGCCAGAGCCTCCGTCTAAGTCACACTTCCCGACGTTGAATCGAACCGCTTTCCATTTCCATATCAAGCCAAACACATAGGGAGAGTTTTTCCGTTTTGAGCGCAACCAAGACTGATGATCGATCGGAGCGTCAAGCCTAGGCGGAGTTGAGAGTGTTGAGCACGGCGGAGTACGCGGGCTTCTTCTGGTAGCTGCCGTTCCAAAGAAGTGGGTTGGAGCTGCTTCGCCAGGAGGTGTTGTCTGACACACCCCAGACTGCGATGTGAAGGCGAGTTGCATGAAGAGAGATGTCAGCAACACGATCCTCTTCTTCCATTCAATTGATGCCATGTTGCAAAGTTTTATACTCACCAGTGATGCCGACGCAGTTCTTCTGCGCGAGACAGGCCTGGGTAGCCTTGGTGTACGAGGTAGTGTCGGCCTGAGCAATGTCGAGCTCGGTCATGGCACACTCCGAAGCAGCGCCGCAAAGCGAAGCCATGGCGGCCTGAACCTTGGAAGCGTCTGGGAATCCACCGGGAGCCTGCAAGTGCGACTGCGATCCGATGCCGTCGATGGGGATACCTTGCGATCGCCACTTCTTGACGTTGCTCACCAACGAGGTGAGCTTGGCGTAGTTGGGGTCGTCGAGGTTGTAGTCGTTGATGTAGAGCTTGGCGTTGGGATCCGCCTTCCTTGCCGCCTCGAATGCGATCTTGACAAAGTTCTCGCCGAGAACCTTGTAGAAGACGCTCTGACGGAACGAGCCGTCCTCGTTGAACATCTCGTTGACGACGTCCCAGGCGTAGATCTTGCCCTTGTACCTGCCCATGACGGTGGCGATTCGGTTCTGGATAACGCTGGTGAGGTCGTTGGGGTCGGTGATGGAGGAAACCCAGGAAGGGAGCTGAGAGTGCCAGACAAGGGTGTGACCGCGGATGAGCTTGCCGTTCTGTTGGGCGTAGTTGACGAGAGCATCAGCACCGTTGAAGTTGAATGTGCCGCGCTGGGGTTGAGTGGCATCCCACTTCATCGAGTTCTCCGGGGTGACTGCACCAAATTCGGCCTTGATGATGTTGTTGAGGTTCGAGTTGGAGAAGTCGCCCTGATCGGTGGCGGTGCCATAGTACTTGCGTCCTCGGGCAACGATGGCGGCGTTGAGAGTCGAAGCAGCTCGCTCGGAGAGCACTTGGTTGTCACCAGTGGATGGGATGACCGAGGCGGTCACGGCCGAGGTGGCCACGACGAGCGTTGAGAGCAGTGCGAGGAAGTTGGTCTTCATTGTGATGATCGAGATGAGTTGAGGTCCTTGGTTGTAGGAGTCCGAGGTTGATGAGTGGGGGAGCAAGTGGACCAGCTTATATAGGTAAACGAGACTTCAGCAAGCCTTGAAAGACAGCACGAAGAACTCTGCTGTCCGAGTTAGCTACCTTTGTGTAGTAGTTTCTCAAGCTCCCCGAAGGTGGCTGCAGCTGCAAGCACGCACCCTGGTTGGCAGAGCTCACTTCCATGAGAGCATTGCCGAGATGTCCAATACGAATTGCTGCTAGGGAGCTCTGCACTGGCCGGTGACGACCGGCAATCCACTTCACTCCTCGCTCTCCCTTCCTACGAAGCTTCGCGTATGCATCGTGTTCTCTGCACCGTCGCAAGTACTGCACCGTGCAACCTGACAACGACGCCGTCTTAGCATGCATCACGACTGAGTGTTGTAGCAACTTCTGTTCCGGGTGCAAGTCCGCCCGAAGTCTCGAATACGGCTCCATCGTCCTGCTTTTTCCCAATGTTCTCGGAAGCAGGCGATGATGACTGTGGACGGGAATCGCACCACCGCGCGTATAACATTGTCTTGTATTGCCGCTCGAAACGAGTCGGAAAGCTATTGATCGCTCGTCTCAGACCAACGCTCAGCGCAAATGACACGACAGTTCATGCGAGATTTGCGGACGGACGGAGACTACCAGTCCGAAACGTCGCCGGTGTCAAATAGCGAGAGACCCTTTTCTCGGCTCATCTTTTTCCTGCTCAGCACACCTTGACAGCATCAGAGATATCGAATCACTTTCCAAATCTGGTCATCGAGGGAGCGCCAGAGCGCCAAACAGTTCGAAGCACTCTATTGGACACACGGCGGAAAGGTGTGGGCTGGGAACCTGTACCTTCATCCCGGTCACGCGCTGCCACGATGTTCAGACGTTTAGCGCTACTTTCATGCAACAAAAAACGGCGCTAAGAGAAAGCTTAGCCGAATGCCATGCATGGCGTGCATGATCGCTTGCACCAAATTCCCTCGCAGCTTCTGTCATGTTGCAAAAGCGCATCGCACACCGCCGACCGGTACAGTACACGTTGCTGCTTTTCGGCGTCGCTGTTGCCGCATCCCGTTGCCCTGTAGGCGCGTGGCCGCCGTTGCTGTTTCACCATCTGCCACGCGAAGCGAGAGTCTAGTTCGGCCCTCAGGAGCGTGATCTTCCAAAGTCACCGGTGTCGGCCTGGTGATCTCCTCCGCGCATCTGTCAAAAACGTGTGAGCACTGCAGACCATCGTGACCTTTGCTACCGAAGTTGGCGGTAGACAAGCCGACGAATCGGACGAGATTCCCGGAGAGGCAAGGAGGCTTCCCCACAGTTGTCCTCCCCTCAATCGTCGAACTCCCCGCAAAATGTTCTTTTCCTTCCTTTTGTGGGGTTGGACGTAACGCTCGCGCTCTGAGAATGAGCGATGTGCAGAACAAGGTCTCTGGAGAAAGCCTGTGTGAGGGCCGAACGAATACGCGTCCTTCGTCTCGCTGCATCAGCAGGCACCGGCGAGCAGGCTAGCCGTTTAGGTCAGCGTGGCAAAATGAATCCATGCAGGCTTAGCGCTGCGACGGTTCCACGCTAAACAAGGTTGGACGTTTCTTGCATTTACATCTGACCAACCGTTCCGGTGACATGAACTTTGCCTTGCTTGCCAACGCACTGCCAATGCACAAGGTCATTGCTGTTCCCTGCACCGACTTCTACCCCGAGTCGGATGGGAAGGACCATCGGACGTCTAAACTGCATCTCGACCCACCGGTCCTTGCCTTGCCCGCATCCTTCCATCTTGCCTTCACAATCCATCATCTTCAACGTCTTTGCAACGACGTGATTGCCATGAGCGATCTTTCCAGGGAACCCAAAAAGCTTCGCTAGCAGCGACGAGACGTGGATCGGGTTGTAATCCCCACACACTCGACACCAAAGTCCTGGAGCCGAAGATGACATTTCAACCTGACCGATGGTGTTGTACTCTACCTCGTCCTCCTTCTCCTCCGTCGAGGTCGTCGTTGCTTTCGATGTCGACGGTTTGGTCTTGCAGGGAGCGAGGATGGTGATGATCTGACGTAGAACGAGATTGTTGTTGCTGCGGGTGGATCGAATGTCGACGTGAATGTCGAACTCGATACCTCTCTTGACCACTCTGGCGAGGTTATTCTTGCCACCGACGGTTGCGTACGCCGTCATGTCCCGCAGAGTATCGTCACTGCCCGAGAAAAACTCGATCCGATTCCTGACGTTGACACCACCCAGAGGCGAAACCGGCAGTCCAGGATGTACAACCAACAACAGCATCAACTGGTTGGTCATTGCTGCCAGCAAGAACTGATCCGCCATTCTCTTGCCGCTTGCCTTTGAGCTTCGCTCCTCCTGCAGTGCAATAGCTCGTTCGTAAAGCTGCACATTACGATCGCTGATCGACACCGGGCACGTCACATGCAGTTTCGGCAGTTCCACCGTGTCCTTCCCTCCATCCAAGCTAAGACTGTTGATGAACAACCCTTTCACCGCCTTGTACGCCACCCCAAGCACTATCAAGACCGTTCGATCCACCCAGCCCATCTCCCACGGCGCAAAGTCCAACCTCCACCCACCTCTCTCCTCCCCTTCACCCACAACCTCTGGTCGACGTCCATCAGGTCGGGAGCAAAGATACCTGCACAGCGCTGCAACATGCGACTGACTCAACGCATACACCGCTCCACTAACCACTATCCCCACTCCAACCTGTGCGAGACCACGTGCCACATCGTTCGTCGTATACTGATTGAGCCAAACCATTTCTGCTGAATGAGAAGAAGACGTCGGATGCGATCAAGTCGATAGCAAAAATAAAAGGATCCGTGCGCGTCGTACAGTCAAAGCGAGATGATGTTCAGGAAAGGAAATTTGGATTGCCGAGATCTTCGCAATTTATCTCGTTCCCGCTTGCCATCTTCCGCAGGCTGACACCCTTTCTATCCTTGAATTTCTCCCGTGCTACGAGCGCTCCGAAGTCAATGTCAGGAAGATCTGTGCAAACCATCCACAAGCACGCTCATGTCTCGTCACTCAATTGTCAAACGCACCCACGACGACATTGACACTTACATTCAACCACTTTGAGGACAAAATGAATGAAGAAACGACACGATGGCCAGAATTTGACAAGGACAAGGGCAGGCAAAAGGGTAGACGTTCACCTGCTGGGCAACACAGAGTGTCTCGCCTCGCTACTAGTAGTAGGGCCTGCCATTGCCACGGCGGGCGTCGACATGATGGGGATCCACACCGAGATTGGCAAAGTACTTGTTGGTATCTACCTCGACGATGCGTGTGATGAGCTGGTTGAGCATCGACGTGGGTTTCTCGAAGTACTGGCTCAAACCACGGCTCACGATAAGCTTGGGCAGCACTGAGGAAAAGTTCTCACGCTTGACACCGTCGACCAAGGTAAAGTCACCTTTGAAGCAGGAGCCGGCCGCCTCGCCGGCCGAGGCGTTGATAGACTTTTTCTTCTGCGCCTTTGTCATGCCCCGGCTAGGTGGATAGTTGATTGTGTTGATGTTGTATGCGAGAAATGCCGCTTCGGTTCTGTCCTTGGCCTCTTTGAAGTTGCAGCCGTGCTTGAGATAGAAGCGGAGCAACAGGAGCTCACTCAAATCGTGATGCAAGTTATCGTTTGCCGAGACCGTCCGATAGCATAGCCGCATGGTTTGAAGGTGCGGAAGGATGAGGAAGCTTTCTTTGTCCCCTCCAGACTTTTGTGCTTTGACAAAGGCATTCAGGGGCATAGGGCTGGTCATCCATAGACCGAGCTCCTCAAGCTTAGGGAGCGTTGCGATGGCACTAAAAATCTGCTTGATCTCGGTGTAACTAGAGGGCAAGAGGATGTCGAGCTTCTTGAGCGAGGGGCTTTTGAGGACAATGGCGGCGACGCGGCAGGATTCGTCCGAAGCGGTCGGGCTGAGTGAAGAGATGCCTCGTTGCGAGTTGAGACGTGCTTCTACCAAGGCCGGAAAGGCGCATTCGATGAAGTGCTCTGCCCAGAAAGCGCTGAGCTTGCGCAGCTTGGGAAAGATGATTGGGCTCGTGGGGAGCTGCGTGCGGCTGACGCTGTAGTCACCTAACGCGACAGTAGTGTTATCCCAGTAGTCTCTGGTATCGTCGACCCACTCGAGAAGCGTAGGAGCAGCGCGTACGATGCCGTCGATGAAATTGATCTGCTTCTGACGGACGAATTTGAGACCGTGAACGATTTCGAGACCTTGCATGTGATGAGCGATATCTCCGGCATCGAGGCTCTGGTCGCTGATGAACCTCTTCAGCTTAAAAGGTAGCTTGGACGACTCGAACAGGCTCGTCGTGGATCCGTACGCACCAGAATGGCGGGATCCGCCGTCGGGGCCGAGACGGACGTCGATATCGGTCAAGTTGAGACAGCGCTTGTAGAGATGAGTGAAGCACTGCTTTTGGTCGAGCGTAGGGATAGCGAGATGTCTGAGAGAATGGCTGGAGGACTGAAGAGCCTCGAGGATGTGGGCGACACCTTCCGAGTTGAGGGGTCCTTTGAGTACGACAGACGAGAGGGTATTGTGGCTCTTGCGCTGACAAGTCTCAATGGCAGTGACACAGGCGTCAATGGTGTCGCGCTGCCAGCCATTGGTAGTATTGTGCTTGATGCGCACAAATTTGAGCGTTCGCCATAGCTCGGGGAATCTGCGCCAGTCGACACGCGTGTTAGCGAGCTTGATGCGGTCGGGAGCGTCGAGATGGTCGGCAATCAAGAGGATGACTTCGACGGGAAGCTGGATGATGCTAACCTTGCGGACGTGCAGGCGGTCTCCGGCTTTGGCTCTTTTGATTAGCGTGCCGCCAAGCGTATCATGAGCCGGGCGTTTCGGAGCTCGATCGCCACCGGTTTCGAGGACAGGCACAGCGACCGTATCGAGCGACGCCAATTTCGGGAGGAGGTCTTCATCAACCTGGACGACAGCGTCGGAACCGAACTTGGCGGTGAGCTCGAGTATGCGCTTTGCGTCGGCGACGGCCAAGTTGGCAAGACCGAGCTTGTCGTATGCCAAGAATCGGTGACGGAGGGCGGCGACAAGCTCGCGGATGAGAGCGACATTGTCAAAGGCGGCGGCGCTGGCACGCAGCTCAACCATGCCAGAGGCGAGACTAATGACAGCTTCGAAATTGTTGCTCTGCCACGCCTGACGCAGCGTGGTCGGACGACTGGACTCTGAAGTGACGGTCAAGGGAGCCATGTCGACAACGTTATTTTCGAGCTTGGCGTGATTACGGATGGCCGACATGGCATTGACGGGACGCCAGTGGCTTTCTGCGGAGGTGGCACGGTAGCGTTCGGCAGCTACCAGACACTGACTTGTCCAGTCGGCGAGATGGAATACCTCTTTGCACTCACGCTCTGGGTGTGTATGGTAGTGACCAGTCTCGATGTCCAGAATGCCCAGACTGTTTCCGATCCAGAACTCCTGGAGGGTGTCTGTGGCGTCCCACTCCTCGCGGCAGAGTTGTGCTTCGAAGTAGTCCTCGCGAGATTCTTGTGAGAAGTTGGAGAACCCAGAGAATCTCGAGTCGGCGTAGAAGAGGAAAGTGTCGTCAGTGAAGTCAGAAGATTCGTCAGGCAAGTCAGATGCTTCGCTATCGCTGAGGGCAATGATGTGCTCCATCTGAAGAAGATGGTAAGAGGCAGCGTGATGAGCAGACCCTCGACGAAGGAAGGAAAGAAACGGGAAGCAAGTAGCAAGGCGAGCAGCTGAGTTGCTGCTCTCGCCCACCTCTGCTGCATCTCATGCAGAGTAACTTTGCTGCGCGAGGGCTTTGAGAATGCTATCGAGATGAAGGCTCAGTTTGAGAGCGAGCATCTGGCAGGCACGGCTCGAAAGATCTCGACGCTCGGGCCTCCCGCCCCCCTTCTTACCTGGACGAAGAAAGGAGTGAAGAGGGGCCAGAGCGCTGCTGCCAGAGGTACAACAACCTGGAGTCGGCTCTGACTCTGAAGCTTGTTTTGTCGGATGCTAGCCGCGTCTGCTTGAGTCATTGTTGACACGCTTTCATGAGATCACAATGTGATGATGGCCAACAAATCCCCACCACACGCCACGCACCAACTCAACTTGCTGTCCACTCGGATTTCAGCTGTCTGAACCAAGACGCGTAGAGACAGGCTTCCAAAATGCACCTGGATGTTAAAATCTCTCATCAACCCAGTCGGGCCAGCATGCAAGTGAGCAAGGCGAATGAGTCGACAGAGTACACTTGTACACTCAAGACTGTGTATGATCACCCTCTTATATGATCACCCCGTAAAAATATTGTTGATGACAGGCAAATGTAGTTTCATCAAGTTATCACGACGACAGGCCGCTCGAAACATCATAGCATACACGAATCACTTTTACACAAGACACGGCAGCACGCTCCTCAAGAGTCCTCACTGCGTGTTTCCTCCCTCCATCGCCACCTGCTCAGCTCGCTTCTTCACGCTGGCATCAAACGCTTCGAATCCCTTCTTTGTCTTGTCGCCAAATCCCAACCAACTCATCAACGGAGTATACAGCACTCCACCAAACTCTTCCCTCTGCACCAGCTTTGTCCCCTTTTTCCCATCCACGTCTTCCTCGCTGAGCAGGAACAGGTGCTTTCCATCGAACAGTCCGCTGATGTTCGCTAGATGACCCTGCCATCCTAATCCGGTGTCGTCGAGGTGCACGACCTTCGGTGTCATGTTCATCGGTGATCCTCCCGGTGGATTGAGCGTGACGCGGAGCGAATCATCGATGCTCACGTTGTCCTTGCTGGCGACCGGCGCGATCGAAGTGATGAAACTCGACCAGCTCGGGTAGGAGGCAAAATCGAGTAGCACCGAACGTACCGTGGAAAGCGGCGCAGAGATGTGGATCGAAGTCTCGATGACCCGTGCTGATGGATGCGTCGGATTCGACATTGTTTGCTGCGGTGCTTTTTCCACTACGGATGGCTTTGGGTGCGTTTGAGGATGTGGTGGCGAGACAGAAAGACGGGAACGTATCGTGCTTGCTCTTTGTACTCCTCAGGGGAAACGGGCTGGTGAGCGTTCGGGTATGCGTGGTCCGAGGTGGGGTTTTGACACTTCAGGGTCCACCAACCGCGCTTCTACCATGTGCATGTTTCTGCGGCTTCCAGCGGATCTGGAAAAGAAAAAAAACCTCCATCAAGCAGATCTGTGTCTCTATCAGCGCATCTCCGTGGAGATTGACGCGTCCACACCTTTGAATGTCACGTTCGACTTGTTTCATCTCCTTGGAGAGATCGATCCTGAGTCGCCAGAGCAATTCCCTCACATCGTGCGGGCCAGATCGTTTGCCAACATTGCTCTGCAAAGCTCTTCCACGGCCGCTCTCTCACTCGATCTCCTTTGCACGGCCATCTCACTAGGCAAACGATCGCAGCTTGGGGAGGACGAAATCATAAGACTGAGCATTGCAAAGCACTCTACATATAATGAACCGGATTGCGTCGATCCCAACACGGACTGCGGACCCATTTACTCGGCGGACATCAAGTACTGCTGCTTGACTTTTTCAAAGTCCTTTGCGCCTCGAGTGTAGAACAGACCCTTGTCTGCAATCCACACGAGCACCAGCAGCAGCTGTATACTGACGTTGTACACACCCATGAACAGAGGGTCGAGCAGGTGTCGTACGATCCACAACCTCCTCTTTAGGTAAGCTTGACGGTATTCTGGCACGTCTCCAATCCTCAGGAAAGACGCGATCTGCTGGAGGTAGGTCCAGTATGCGCTCGGTCGTGTGGAAGGAGGCAGACCGGTGTAGGTGAGATCGGCGGCGACCGGGTAGTCGCTCCTGCGGGCAAAGGTGAGTTGGAAACCAGGGTAGAGCGTCGAAACTCGTCCGTTGGAGTTGGTGTACCATCCCTTGCAACCGGACGTGTAGATGAGACCGTCCATCTGGTGACGGATCATGGCATCCTCCTTGTCCTGCGCCTCGGGCTTGACGTCGACCGTGTGGCCTGCGGATCGTTCGAGAAGCGACAAATGCTTTGGACCAGCCAGGAAGAGGGGTTTGAAGATGGTGCACATGAATCGCACCGAGCTCTCGATCGAGAAGATCGCAGAGAAATGGCCAGTGGCGGTGTTGGGTCCCCACATGAGCGCCAGGTTGGGGAAGTCGTGGCAGATGGTCGAACGATATGCTTGCGGCGCACCTCCTTTCTTCCACACTTCGTTGAGCTCCTTGCCGTTGCGGCCTGTCACCCTCATCTGCACCGCAGTATCGCCCGTCTTGAATCCAGACGCAAGGATGATGACATCGGCCTTGAGCCTTCGTCCCGACTGGAGGATCACCTCGTTCTCGGTGATCTTGACGGCTTGATCCTTGGTGAGCTCGACGTTGTCTCGGTTCAGACACGGAATGTAGGCGTCGTCGAACACTCGACGTTTGCAGGCCACCTTGAGCTCTTCCTGCGTGGGCATGAGCAGGTGGTGGTACCTTTCAGGAGCTACGGTCGACACGTACAGAGTCGAGTTCTTAGCGAAGCGCTCGCGTGCGCCCTTGCCCTCCTTATTCCAGGCTTGGATGAAGTGGATGTCGAGGAAGAGGGTGAAGATGGTTCGTTCGAGCCCTACAAAGCCGGGGATGTGGCGCTCGAGCCAGCGGAAGATAGGGTTTCCGAAGGGGTTCTCTGGAGTAGGGGCGTACCAATGCTTTGCGCGCACGACCTGGGTGACCGACTTGACTCGTTTGGCGATCGAAGGCACGATCTGTGTGGCCGAGCAGCCGTTGCCCAGCACGACAACGTCTTTGCCCGTAAGATCGACCGACGTGTCCCACTTGGCAGAGTGGAAGAGAGGACCCTTGAAGCTCTGCCATCCGTCGACATCGCAATCGCGTGGCACGCTGAGCGCTCCGGAGCCGTTGACAAGCACGCGCGTAGTGACGACGCCGTGCTCGTCGCCATCAACAGAGCGGTACTTGACCCTCCAGTGCGTCTTTTCCTCGATCCACTCAGCCGAGTAGACGTCGGCGTTGAAGTGAGCGTTCTTGTCGAGTCCAAATGCTTGGGCAGCCTCCTGGAGATAGCTTTCCATCTCGGGCTGCCTAGCCATGAAGTCCTTCCAATTCTTTTTCTGGTAGAAGGAAAAAGAGTAGAGACGAGGAGGTACGTCGCACGCGGCTCCGGGGTACCTGTTGTGGAACCAGGTGCCGCCGAACCTGGCCCCACGCTCAAAGATCTTGATGTTGGTGAGGCCGATACGGCGTTTGAGCTCGCAGGCGGCAGCAATGCCGGAAGGGCCTGCGCCAATGACCACGGCCTCGTACTCTGTATCTGTGCGGGTCATGTTGTCGATCAAAAGTCGAGCAAGAAGGTTGCGAGGGGATGGTGAGTGGAGAGGAAACGAAGGAGCGACAATGAATCTAAATTGCTTTTATTCCTTCGTTCTTGCTTCAATGGAAGCCACCTTCTGTCGCTTGTGCATCACCGCGAACTCGCTTCTGGAAAACACAAACGTCACATCTCTCGCACCGCACGTCAAATCTGTCAGGGTGGGCTCTGCTTTCCAGCCACCCACAGGAGTTGCGACGACGTCGAGGGCCGCCTGGTTCAGAGTGAAAGTCCTATCAAGGTGAACGACCCACCACGTTGCGTCGTATCTCAAATCGTACCCACGACCTTGCAGCTCCCGCGGCTCACGCGGATGATAGCGAGCTGTGTGTCTTACCGGCGCTTGACGATATCGTTGTGCAGCGGTCCATCGCTGCCATTACCCCGCACGCTTTCGTCGTGGAATTTCTTATCCAATGAGAACGTGGTAACCTTGCATCGAGTCGCCACCGCTCGGAACGGCTGGTGGCGCCCATTCTCGAATGTCGGCGCAAAATAGAAAAGCTGTCGCCATCGTACGATCTTACACACTCAAACTCACATCGTTCTCGTGGATTAGAATCGTCTACCTTGCTTCCTCCTGCAGCATCACCCGATGGCCTGCCACCTGGTTGAGCATTGTCCGAATTGAAGGCTTGCTGTAGCATTCGAGGCATCAGTCACATAGAGTCGCAGTGATGCTGTCACAATCCCTGGCACTGACGGTTCCCGACGTGATGCTTTGCGGGTCACTCTCGGGCAAGATGAACTCTGCTGTGCAGAACATTCTTGCCCGGTCTAGATTTCGAACGTCTTCTCCTTGCCGGCAATGGGTGGACCGGTGACTCTCTACAGGGATGCGATGTGCCTCGAGAAATGAGGATGGTGAGCTGCAATTTGCCGCGGGTGCAATTTCCGCAGGCACAGCTGACCGCAAGTACGAATTCCCGCCGAAGGGTGAAACTCAATTGGTCATCACAGTATCGAATCTCATTTGAGACATGAAGAGGTGTGAGACGTTCCCGTATATGGCTTAGTAGCGGCAAGGCAATCCTTTGCATTCATTGGTTCTTTTCCGCTGATGCCGAGGCATGGTCCTTGGTGCTGCTGGACGTTCGAGAGGTCCCTCGAGAATGGTTGGAAGCTACAGCTTCTGGTCTGGGCCCGAAGCCGCACAATGAACATGCAACTCTGGTATTGAATCGACGTTCAGCTGCGCTGTCACATGTTCACGTTTGCGATGCACGAAGATCCCGCGCTCGTGTCACACTTTAGCCTCCGACCACAACAATTTCTTGGCACTTTGCGCAGTTCCAAATCGGATCAATGTACCGATGCACTGTTCGCTGCAACCGCGGATGCACATCAAAGGATCATCGACTTGCGTCCAGATGTGCGCAAGAGGCAATGCCATGCACGTTGATCCCGTGGCGGGGTTACAAATTTTCCCGCCTCCAAGGCACGGTCGGAGGCGCTAAGTTCGCCTGGTAAATCCGAGCTTTCTCCGTTGTCAACGTTCTACTTGCTGATCTGTGTACGCTCGCCAGATTCTGCAAGACGAGCAAGGAAGCCATTGCGCCGCTTAGTACTGCTCACTTGTCAGCCGGCTGGTGCTGAGATGGACGACCACAGGCTGGGATGAACGAGTGCAAGATCCGCATCGGCATCGCGACACGTGTCTGTCAGTGCTAAACATTTACTGTCCACCTGTACGTGCGGGTCCAGATGCAGGTACCAACACACGGAGTACAGTAGCCTAGAACTCCCAATCCTCACTTGCAGCAAGATGCTAGCCGTGAGGGCTGATCTGTACGGTATACTGTCGTCTACCATCTGCACCGTCCACGGACAGTTGTACCGATGCGGCGGACGATCAATATACAGTATGCACGCCACAAAATTATGCATGCAACAGGTCCCGGATCAACTAGCGCCGCAGGGAGTAGGTCCAACTCACCGCAGGCCCGCCGGAGTGCACAGCGACGAAGCGAGGCTAAAGTCCCCACATCTCCGTCGGATAAAACGTCGGATCAGCTTCCAACGCAAACACTGCAAGGCCGTCCCGAGAGCGAGTGAGGTCAGAGCTCAGAACAACAATGGCGCACACTACTTGGAAGACCAGATTGCTGTACGTGGGTGGTCGAGCCTGCTTGTTGTCTTGACTTTGTCCTTCTCTCGAGCATAAAAGGCGAGCAAGAAAGGGAGCCATCAGTAGCCCCCAACAGGACACTCCCACACATTTTCCACAGCCACACTCTCGCACAACTCACAATGAAGTTCACCATCCTCAGCATCATGGCCCTGGTGGCTGCCTCCAGCGTCTCGGCTCTCCCCAGCGACCGCTCGGCCGTCGCAGCCCGCAACATCGATGCCTCCATCGCCCAATTTGCGAGCCTTCACACACTCGACAAGCGTGGCAAGGCTAACGGTCAGAGGTGCAAGGAAGACAAGGAATGCGACACAGACTTCTGCCTGGATCCTGGCTTCTTCAGCAGAAACCACTGTGCCGACAAGCTGAAAAATGGTCACAAGTGCAAGGAGGACGGCCACTGCGTTTCCGGCTACTGCAAACACATCAGCTTCTGGGAGGGCAAGAAGTGCGAGACCAACCACGTCAAGGCTGGCTCGCTCCAAAAGGGCGCTAAGTGCGATCGAAACTTCGAGTGCGCAAGCGAGTTCTGCGACGGAGCCTTTGGTTACAAGAATTGTGCTCTCAGGCAGACGGGCGAGCCCTGCAAGAAGGACGCCACCTGCGAGTCTGGATTCTGCTACATTCACCCCAGTGGCGAAAGCCGAAACCGCTGCCTTGAAACCAAGCTCGATAAGGGCAAGTACTGCGTCAACAACGTCCAGTGCAAGTCGAAGCAGTGCAATGTTTCCTGCGAATGAGCTTGCAGTTTGCACGCATAGGCGCTCATGTCCCCTGACTGCGCCCTTTCCTGGCCATCACCGGTTTCCTTGTCATTGTCACCGTTTGTACTTTCGCTTGCATTTCAACACACATCACACTCATCCAAATACCATCCCTGTGTATGAAGCAAAGCGTTTCGGCGTACAATTGTGTCCTCATTTTCTCTCGAGGTCGGCCCGGGCTTCAGGTGCTGCCAGCAATGTGCTGTAGCAGCTCGGCATACTTGACCAGCTCCTCGTCCTTGTACCTCCTTCCAATGAGCTGCAATCCCACAGGCGCACCATCAAACACCTGCCTGTGCTGCTCATACTCTTCCGTGTTATCCTTGTCAAAGTCGCTCATCCAGCCGTCCCTCCTTGCATATCCAAACTGGCCACCGTCTGCTTCAGCATCTTCAAACTCCCCATCCACCTCTGCATCGGCCTTGAAGCCCGAGGGAAACACCACGCCCGGATAATCCACAAGATTGAAAACGCTCGTGTAGCCCCAATACTTGATCGTGCCCGGTCTGGGAGCTGTACTGCACATGACAGGGCACAGCAGGCAGTCCAGACCGCGCTCGTTCCATGCCTGCAAGAACTCCTTCCGGAACGCTTCGCGTGCGCGAATGTTGGCGCAGGATTCGGTGTACGACATCTCGTCCAGCTTGCGTGCATCGGCAGAGGAGGCAGCGTCGGCGTCCAGGTCGGCAGTGGCGGAGCGGACATAAGGCTCCGAGAGGATGAACTGCGTCAGAGGAAGCAGTGGTTCTCCCGTGGCCTTGGAGAGGAGCGCAAACATCTTGCCCGAGTCCATGAAGTAGAGAGAGCGGATGATGTCCCAAGCACGTCGGTGCAGATCGCGTGGGTTCCAACGTCGAAGCTCGATCCGAGGCAGATCCGTGCCGGATTGAGCCGCAAAAGCGCTCAGTTTGTCGACCCACTTTGAAAGCGCACGTCGAACCGGTGTCGTGGGCCTCGCAACTCCGTCCTCCATCATGACTCCGACGACGATCGGCTTACTCTCATTTCGACCACCATGCAGCAGACCGTCCACTTTCCTCCAAGGCATAGGCAGCACAGTATGGTCCCACTCCCACGGCCTCGTCCTGTCGTTCATCAGACTCGACATGAACAGCTCTACATCCCTCATACTCTTCGCCATAGGTCCCAACGACGACCCGACACCTTCATTACCTGGCATGGTCGATCGCACGCCTCCATACGGCAAGCGCTGCGTTGTGGGTCTGATTCCATACAACCCAGTCACACCGCACGGCTGACGAATGCTTCCTCCAATATCCGACCCCACACCCATTGCACTACCCCCTCCCGCAACAAGCGCACTCTCCCCTCCACTCGATCCGCCTGGGCTCAACGCCAGGTTATGCGGATTCAGCGTTTGACCGTAAAGATTGTTCGTCGTGTCTAGATGCATGACACCTTGCGGCATGGTCGTCTTGCCGATGATCACCGCGTCGTTTTCCAGGAGCAACTTGGCGATGCTCGAATCGACCGGATTCTCGCTGACGTATCTGCCCTGAGTAGAAGCTAGCAGCTCAACCTGCTTGGTGGCGAGATTTCGCCGGACAAGCGGGTGGCTGCTGGGATCTGGCAGTACATCGAACACGAACCCTCTCTGGCTGCCGTGTCGTCCGTACGACATGTGTCCCTTGATGCTCATCGGCAGGCCAAACAGCTGTCCCAGCTCATCCAGCCTACCCTCCGCCTCCAACGTAGCTCTCTTATCGTCCAGATCCTTAGCTCTCCGGATAGCGTCCTCGGCGAAGAAGTGAGAAAGACAGTTCGTCGCCTGATGCACGATCGATGCACGACTCAAAAAATGTTGCACGACGTCCTGGACTTTAGCCTTGCCGGATCGAGTCAATTCGACGATACCAGTTGCATCGAGTCCGTCAAGAACAGCATCGAGCTCGGAGCTCCAGATCCGCCGTGTCGAATCATTCTGAAGCAGAGTGGACAGTGATGGACCGGGCCGAGTGTTGGAAGGGTTCGTATAGTCCAAATTGGCCTTCTGTGACCATTCGCTGAGTTGCGGATCATCCGAGATGGTGCCAGCGGGAAATTGGAGGCTCTTGCGATGCTCGGCAGCGATCTCTTGCCATGTTTGACACGATTCGTAGTTGGTGGTAGACGACATCGTAGGGTGTGCTTGAAAGTTGGTGGTGGTAGAGATGCTTGGGTATGTGCAAGGCCTTCGTCCGTGCACCCTTTGAAACTGGACCGATTATGCACCGTCCAATTTGCCGAACGATTCGGGTCGGATCAGTCTCCGATCCTCGAGAAATCGGCGATGTGTTGTTTTAGCGAGTTTGCTTTTTCGGGTGGCCTCCGTTCCTCAGAATGTTTCAGCTGACTACTGTGCTGCGCTGCCGCTACCCCGCATTCCCGTCCCTTTCGTTCGGTCCGCGTGACGTACACGCTCCTCACAGGTCATCCTGAGAGGCACGCGACACTGATGCACGGCGGCGATTAGAAGGTCTCAGCGCCCCTCGGACGCATCCTACGGTACAAGTGCGGATGCGATCCCGTCGGCTCGCACTTTGCATCACATGTCGAATCGAAGGACGGAATCGACTCGAATGCAGTGATGACCATGTTAGTGGTTGGTAATACCGAAACAGAAAACATGATCCGTCCGCATCGCTCAGAGAAAGTTCAGGCTTGCCGGTATGCTGTCCCATGAAATGCTGATGACCGCGGAGCAACACAGGCGGGTGTCAGGGGCAACAAGAAGCTGTTCTTGGCGCATGAATTCTGTCGAGAGAAGCCGCAGTACGATCATGAAAGGTGGCTCGCTCGGGACAATAGAGCCGGGATGGTCGGCTTGCATCGGTACCGATTGGCTATCGGGACGATGTTCAGCGAAAAGAGTTAAGTTTAGAGTGCCATTTGCGACTCCCAACCTAAACCGTGTGTTGCAGACTGTGGTTGGGCGCACGTGCCGATGTTTTGCAGCGTGCGTGACGCGGTGTTCAAGCAGGCTGCATTGCTGCCGCAACGCGGGACAGGCTCGATTGCTGGATTGCAGCCGAACGTCATCAGCTAGTCGTCTCATCAGAGCAGACAGCTGGACAACATACTGTAGCCTTTGTATCGGACCTTTTGCTCTACGATACCCCTCGTATCCACAGCAATATGGCGAACTGGGAGGTGAGGCGGCAACCTGGGCTGTGTTGAGACACGCGCATCTCGGACAATTATTCGATATGCAGCCAAGACTTTTTCTTGCTCGCCTCCGTTTCCCATTTTCGGACCTGATGAAAGAGCTGCAGCCGCCGCAAGAGGACGAGACAGAGTCAGTCAATTCTGGCGAAAGGCTTTCATGAGGCGCAGCATCCACATGATCGGAATCGCATCGCAATCGCACACCAGCACCGCCTCCATGCACTGTCGAAACGCAATCGACAAGAGCATAGCACAGCAGATCGCTTTTCTCCTGTCGCTCGAGGCGACGCAGGAAGTGTCCCGAAACATTCCGCACGATCCCGACGCTGCACCGTTTTGTGTAAGCCCACTCGTCTCACCGATCTACAAAACATGACTCAGACAAGCACAGATCTCCGCACAGCCTGCGTTAGCGCAATGCGTTGTCGTCTTCGTCGTCGTCTGGCTCTTCCGTCTTGGTCTTCGTCGCTGATCGTCATCCACGGAATGCCGTCACACGTGGGCTTGTGCAACGGGAGTCGACTGCAAGGCGCGTTTCGTAGCTTCCTGTCCCGTCGAACAAGCTCAGCTGAGCTTCGGTTGCGGTGTCGCCCGTTCGCTGTTCTGGGCCTTGGACGAGCCCGACCCGTTTTGGCTGGGATTGAATCGTAATTTCTTCTTATTTTAAATTTATTGTTGCATTTTGACAGCCTACTGTATAGAACCCGCTTTGTGCAAGGCGCGTCCAAAGCACACAGCCCCCAAGTACCTTTTTTTCCCAGGGTCTCACGAAGCGAGTCGCCCAGCCCAACCGACTCTGCCTGGTGCAGTCGCTTTTTCAACAGCAAGTCTCCAGAAATGAGAAGGGGCCCAACGGTCTCCACTGCAATCCCACTCTCCCGCTGCCACGACGACTCAGCCCGGAACCCTGCTCTAGTACACGGACCGTCCTCGCCTGGCTTTTAGCCTCGCCTCGCCTAAAAGCGTCACGCCCTTGGCTTGCTCCACACACATACACACAAAAGTATATGCTTGCGTCCCGAGCCTCGCGACGTGCCAACTTTTTTTAGGCTCGGGCTCTCAGTCTCTGCAGGTCAGCACATACCGTCCACGTCCGCTTCTCGCTGCGAATTGACCCCGCTTTCCGTTCAGTAAGCGGGATTGCATGATCCGTCCCTGCTCTCTATCTCTACGCCTCCTCCTCCTCCTCCTCCTCCTCCTCCTCAACCTTGCTCTCTTCCGTGTCTCCACCACCTGGCCTTCGCCTCACATATAACACGGTCCTTCCTCCCAAACGAGAGCTCGACGTGGATTCGCACCATCTGTTGGTCTGGAAAAACAGAACAGACCCACGAACACGATCCCTACCACCACCATCTTGTACAGCAGGTCCGCTTCTCTCAACGCTAGTCGTCTTACTATCTTGCACGACATCAGCCTGGCTCAACGGACCAATTCTTGACTGAGCTCGTCGGCCGACTACCGACGGCAGCACTTTCGCATTCGACCGACCAGACGGACCACGACCCACTCCATTCGGAAAGCCTCCGAACTGTTGGCGTCGGGACGCACACGCCGCCGTTGCCCTTGTCGTGTTCGTCGCCGTCGCCGACGTCGTCTTGGTCAGAAAGCGCGCTTTTTACTCCACCACACCCATCGGTCTCGCTCACTCTTCCTTCGCATCGCACCCGCTGCGATCAGCTCTCCACTTTTGCACGTACGCTCGATCATGCTGTCCACCAGCAACACCTCGCCTCTTTTGCATCACACCAATGAATTCAGCGTTCCTCGGGCCATTCGTTCAGCTTCCACACCCTCCGGCAGCTTTGCCACGGTCGACCATGTCCGCGCCACCAGCTTAGACACCGACCTCGTCCCGGCATCGGCCTCCGCCCAACACAGCCTCCACACCTCACGATCCACATCGCAGCTGCTTCCGCGCTCCTCGATCCTCATCAACGCACGCAAGCGTCCTTATTCGGGCGTCATCTACGCAGACCCTGCCACCGCCGCTGGAGTCGCTTTCGCAGCAGCTCCCGTCGTGACCCATATCCCAGCTGTACCCTCGCGCAAAGAACGAGAAAAGGAAAAGGAACGTCTCCGCGAGCGCGAAAAAGAGAAGGAGCGCGAACGTGAAAGGGCAAGGAGCAAAGATGAGGAAAAGATCTGGGGTATTCCCAAGAAGGCACTCCTCCTCGGCCTCGGAGACCTCAACTTCAACGCACAGATGGCCATGATGGCAGGTTGGGGTCACGGAAGCGGTGGAGCTTCCATTCTCCCAAGCACAGCCATCCCCACCAACGACCGCAAACGACTCCGCTCGGCCGAGGTACCCAGATCCTCTACATCCTCCAGGCGCTCTGCTCGTGACAGCGATAGTGACGACGACGCCCCGAAAAGCTCTTCGGCACGTGCCTCTCGCCGCAGCAGCGATGGTGCTCAGGACAAGGCAACAACACAAGCGGACGGCCACGCAGGCTCTTCGCCCATCGAAGAGCGCATGGACCCGGAAGAACTCGCCGCGCTCAATGCTATCATCAACACACGTCGCAGCATGGCTGCAGCACAAGCCCTCGTGAGTGGTTCCATCAGCATCACACCACGCCCTCTGCGGCCCTCGACCAGTTTCGGCAACTCGACGCAGGACCTCGCCCGCCCACCACTTGACGACAGGCGCTTCGCATCGCAAGACTCGGTGCCCAGCGTGAGCTCTGTCGGCCAGTCCTCCGTCAGCGCGGGCAGCAGCGCCTTGCCAACCTCGACGTCGGAGAAAGCGACGCAGCTCGCTTCGCTCCATGCAGCCACCTCTTCCACTTCCACCACGTCCACCGTCGACGCCGCTGAGTCCAAGTCGCCACGCATTCGTTTCGCCCCCTTGCCAACACCCACAGCAGCCCTTCCCACCATGCAGTCGCTCAATGGCTCTGCACTCGTCGAGGATTCCGAAGAGTCCGACATCTCCGACTCTGACTACGATAGCGACGACGACGCTAAGTCTATGAAGGGAAAGTGGTACCTCATGGGCATGCCCTCGGCCTACTTCAAGCCAGAGTACTACACCAAGAAGAGCAGCAAGCGTCGTAGCGCCAAGAGCATAGGTTCCGCCGATGGCGACGACCGTTCCGAGGATGGTCATAGTCTTCGTCGAAAGAGCACAGGCAGCCTTTCCGACGGCACCAGCGCAGACGCTACACGCAGACCAGCATCGGATCACGATGAAGAAGAGCGCGGAAGGGCAAGCTCCTCGAGTTCCAAGGTTAAACGCAAATCCTCCCAAACACGTCGGCGCTCTCGCAGCCGCACAGGTGCCATCAGCTCGGGCGACGAGGACGAGCGTGCTCGCCGAAAGGAGCTCATCCGTCTCGCACGCCCTGGCGGCACAGGCATGGTCACGCTTCCGGACGGCACCAAGATCCGCGCTCGCCGCGTTAACGATCTGCCCGCCCAAGACGAGCCCGAGTTCATCGAGTGGGGATTTGCCGGTCTGGCCCGCGAGGCGTCACGTCGCAGTCTCGGAGGAAGTGGCCCTCCGTCTCTCGCCACCACCCCCAACGGCTCAGACTACAAGGGTATTGCTGCGTACATGGAGGCCAACGAGAACGAGGAGGACGACGATTCTGGAATGGCATGGGTGCGTCGTCGACGACGAGAAAGAGAGGCAAAGGCGCGCATGGAACGCGAGCAGGCCGAAAAGCTAGCGGCACAAGCACCAGCGCAGGCTGATGAGGCGGCGAGAGATTCGACTCCTGCCCTAGTAGCGTCCACCGACACAACAGCGCAGGATCCGACAGACAGCACCGCCGCAGTCAACGGCGCTGCAGCGACGGCACCCTCAACAAGCGTTACTGCACTCGATGACGCTTCGGTTGCAGTTCCTTCGGATGCGACGGTGCAGGCGCCATCGACCGTTCCCGCCGTCCTCGACGAACCCATGCCGCTATCCTTGGAAGTAGCCGAGCAGCCTCCTCTGGTCAGCGCGATCGTCAACGCGCCGCCGACCGCCGAGAACGACAAACGCCAATCGCTGCTAACCAGCATCGATACGGCGCGCCCCGTCAGCGGCTTGTTTGCAGGCAACGATGCATTCGTCGCCTCGCCTGCTGCCGAGGAGCCTAGTGCAGGTGGTCTCGAAGCGTCGATGCTGTCGGAGCATTCCAACGGCGACTCGGCCATGAGCGGAAGCCAAGTTCTGGGAAGAGCCAATCGAGCGGTCGCATCCGAGTCGGGTGCTCCCAGTGAAGGGGCGACCCGTCAGAATACCGGTCTGGGTCTCACTGCCAGCAAGGCCGAGGAGATCCGTCGAAGGCACGAAGACGAAGTGGCGGCGCTCGGAGCCGAGGTGCTGGCACAGACACGACGCAACAACCAGCGTCGACAGGCAAGCTCGACCAGCCGCGCCACTGCTTCGTCGCAGCTTGGAGGCGACGAGTCTGCCGCCGAGCAGCATCAGAGCTCGCCCAGCAAGAGCAGCAACCGTGTCGGTCAAGGCGCCGTCGCCTCGCCTCCTGTCGTGTCGGGTTCGGCCGCACCCGCCAAGGCGACGTCACGCGAAGGCGCAAGCGAGAAAAAGTCGATCTCGCGCGCCGTGGGCTCCATCATGCGAAAGGCCACCACCGACAGCGAAAAGACGATCCGTTACGCTGGGCCGACGATGCTCAAGCACGAGGTGATTTTCCCGCAGGACACAGAGGCTGTGGAGCGCAAGCACCTCAACGACGAGCTGCCGGTTGCTGCAGCGGGACCGAATCAGAAGCACACGATGAACGCGTCGTTGGCTCGCATCGATTCCCCCGAGAGCACGCTCTCGCGCAAGTCGTCGGCGGTGAGCGGCTATGCAGCGTCTGCGGCGAGCAAATCGGCGTCGTCGCTGCACAACGCCAGTAGCTCGCACGCTGCGTCGTCGCCCCTATCGCAGAAACGTATTTCGCTGGATCCTTCGGTAAGCACGCCTGCGCCATCTCCGTGGCTGCCGCGTCGACCCGATGCTCGCGGTGTTGCAGTGGTTCCTCTGCCTCAGCTGGGCGTTCGTCCCGAGCGTCCACGGGAAGGTCGCGTGTGGCAGTCGGACGACAGCGATGCATCGGACGCCGACAAGGACGAGCTAGCAGAGCGTGAGGGAGGCAAAGGAGAAGATGAGGAGGAGGAAGAAGGCTCTGATCTGGATGCGGAAGAGCTGCTGGAGGAAGAGCGCAAGACGGCGATGCAAAAGAAGCGAGCGACGACGCGGGCAGCCGGTCAAGAAGTGGTGCACGCGCGTCTTGGCAAGAAGGCATCTGCGCGAGCGCTCTCGGATCTGACGGCGTCATACGACGACATGGCGCTGGTCTCGACTTCGCCGACGTCGTCGTCGATGCGTCGTAAATCGGGACGCCCCACTCGCCGAAGCAGTATGGACCCACGCATGGCTTCGAACGCTTCCCGATCGCCTGCTGCGCCTCGCAAAGCGCCGCCCAAGCTGGTGCGCAGCCGTCGATCGGTGCAGTCGATCAAGTCGGCAGAGGACGAAGAGGACGACATGGACGAAAGGGATCTGTGGCCTGCAGTGTCGGCGACGAGCAAGTCCGGAACCCCTCGTCCGCGTCACATGTTGGTCAACTTGCCAGGAGGACCGGGCATCTGGGACAGCAAGACGGGAGGCGGACGGAACGCGGTTGCCGCCATCAACTCGGTGGCAGCTGCACGCGCCAAGGCGATCAAGAAACGCGCGCGTGACCGTCGCGGATCGTTGGAGCTGCCTCCGGATTGGGACGATGAGATGATGGACTACGGCTGGCCTCGAAGTCTCAAAGGCTCGCTGTACTGATTGTGGCGCTGCCTCATAAAGGTGTCTGTCTAGCTGCTCGGGCTCGACTCCATACACTCACTGAAGAAATCCCTGAATTATTCGTATTTGATACCCTCCCTCTTCTCATTTTATTGTTATTCGCACTGCAAAAGCAAGGTCTCTACTCAGCACTCCTCTCCCTGTCTGTTCATTGCTATGTGTGCCAAAGGATCCAGAGTACGACGTTTGATGGAGAGCGAGAAGATGGACGGAGAAGAAGGATCGAATCGGCTCTTGTGGTGGATGGTCGAGATCCGTGCTGAACCCCGCATGAAAAGGGCCAGATGGAAGCACGAGAACGGAAGCGACCAAAGCATGAATCCAGACGCAATGCACTGCAGCAAAGCCAATTACAGAGAATAATGGGCCTCAACTTAGCCGCCAAATGACACAGACGGCACTAAACGACGAGAGATTCAGATCTTTCATCTCGGTTAGTGACAGAGTGCCGACGCGGCCAATTTGCACTTTTTAGGTTGGCGTTCCGAGCCGGCTAAAGGAAAAAGGGAAACGAGCCAAACAGACATCTCTCCATGCTCCTCTTTCTCCTCATCCTTCTCCTCCTCCTCCTCCTCCTTCTCCTCCTCATCACGGCTGTCACATCTCGCTCTACTCCGTCGATCGACCAATCGATCACACCTTCGCCCTTTCTCTCGGATGGCACACTAATCCAAAGGGCGCACCGCGGCCCCGTACTCCAGACTGCGCGCCGGAACGCCAGCTTCCTCTTCGCCCTTTCTCGAACAATCAGAGCGTTCATAGGCGCATTCCGCACAGCATGGATCCATACGCTGCAATGTCGTCAGTGCAAGCGGGGCCTTCGTCAGGCGGATTGCGCTCCGCTCTTGCAGTAGACCAATCGCTGCAGCACAAGTCTTCGCTTGCTACTACTCGATCCACCAGCTCAACATCGGCATCGTCCTCATCGCAACATAGCTTCCCCGATCGTACGGGCGCAGTGGGCGCAACAGCATCCTCGTCGCCTTCATCGTCGACTCGACCTTTTCATCGGCCAGCGTACACCGAGACCGTTCAGAGCCCAAAGACACGCACGTTCGAAAAGCCGGCGCGTCTTCCGATCCACGTCCGCATCGTGCCAAAGGATATTTGGTTGCGCATTCACGTCGAGCCGAGTCAGACCATCGGCTCCATCAAAGACGCCGCTCTCCTAACAGCCAACGCGCCCGACTACGATCCGTCGCTCTCCTACCGCTTCTATCAGGACGCCGTCAATGCTTCCGCTCATGCAAAGATCGCTCCCGTTGCCAGTCATGACAAGGTGGTCAAACATCGCACCTATGCGCTCCCCAGATCCATTGCCTGCCCCCCACCCGATTTGAGCGACCTTGCCGCCTCGCTAGCAGCCTCTGTAGCTGGCACAAACCGATTCAACAAGCGTCCCTCGCGCAGCAATCCCAGTCCGGCCTCCGTTGCACGACCCACACAACCTCCTCCCGTACCGCCGCTGCCCAACTTTGACAGCGCATACAGCCCGCGCCAGACCCAAGTCGCGTTGCCTCCTCCTTCGACGAAGCAGTACGCAACGGCATCGCCTCGCTCGCGCAGTATCCCTCGCTCCCTGTCTTCGCGCGCTCTTGGCACCGGCGGCTCGCCGGCAAGGTCAGCAAGCAGCGGCGATGTGGTCGGCTCGCCGCCTGCACCAGTTGCCCGTCAGATCTCTACTTCCTCACTCGCCACTTCGCCTCCTTCTGCAACCTCCGATTGGGAAGCAACCAGCAACATTGCCACCATCAGCTCCGACGTCAGCGCTTCAGAGACATCCCACTCGCACTCGTCGAGTGCAATCGAAGAAGTTTCGGTCCGCCTGGATGCGTCACTGGTCACAGGCGATCGTAATGCCAAGTTGGAGGAAGCACAGGCGAGGTCGAGGTTGTCGCAGTGGCATGCTCGTCGCGAGCAGAGCTCGCCAGCGCACAGTTGCAATTCGACTCCGACGATTGCCTCGAGCAGCACATTTGATAGCGAGGCTGCGTCGTCGCCCCGGATGAATGCTGTCTCGTCACCCAGCTTCCATGCTTCGTCTGCAGGCAGTCACGCCGCTTCCGGTTACGCCGCTTCGCCACGAGCCGACAGCCTGCATCCCTACGCCGCTACCCCTCCGCGGCGACCAATCCGCATCAACCCCGGCAGCACTGCAAGCACCGCACCGCCCGCCATCTTCTACACTCAGCCCGGGGCATGCGAGTCCTTCAACTCGCTCGCATCCCTTGACTCGTACTCGCCCCCGTCCGCATCTGCCGCTTTGATGACGACGCAGGATGACGATACGTCCATCATGCAGTGGGGTACGCAAGCCGAGGCAGCACCTTTGTCCGAAGAGCCATCCAGCCCGTCGCCAGCACCCTCGTCCACGCTTGCAGCCCTGTCGAGTCCGGTCCAGCCATCGGAAGCTTTGTTGTCCGGCTCGCCCTCGTCGAGCACTTCGCCTCTGCGGCCACGCAGCAAGACCGTCACCGCCGCCGATGTCTTGCGATCGCGCTCAGCCAGAGATGACGTCCCACCGATGCCCGATGTGATATCCTCACCGGTGCGCAACTCATCGCTGCCCAAGACGAACATTAGGAAACTCGTGCCTGAGACGAGTCAACGTCGAGATGGACCGCGGATGGAGCTGTTGGACATGCTCAAAGGTGCACCCGGAGGTATAGATGACGATGAAGGATTCTCGACCGTGAAACAGCGAACCGTGAGGCAAGCCACGGCGACGCCGCCGATCTTGCGCAAGCAATCCTCGGGGGATGCAGCTGCGGCACCCTCATCGCCCTTTGCCGCAGCTGCTCCGGCTGACACGCGCGATCTGTACATTGCGGGCATCCGACTAGATGAAATTTCTCGTGGAGTCAAGGACGCCTCTCATCCGCTCTCTGCCAAGTACGCCGTTCTATCGTCTGCCAACGGATGCGAGCTGGACGAGTGGAAGACGGTTGCTGCGTATCGAATCCGACCGTACGAACTGCTCGAGTTGCAGTGGAGCATTCCGACCGAACGCGTCTACATCCCACCCATCAGCTTGGGTGAAACTCTGCGTGTCGATGGTGCAGCCTCGGGCGGTAACAAGGGTATGTTCGACCGGACGTGGGGAGATGAGCAAGATGCTGGACCTGATACCGATGCGCCGTGCTTGGAGCCGTACTTTGAAGGCTGGGTGTATGTTCTCAAAGGCGCGAATGCAGGGAAAGCGTCGGCCAGAAGATCGACCAAGATGGGCAAGTGGAAAGTGCACTGGCTGACGGTGAGGGGGTGGCGGATGGATCTGTATCGCAAGAAGCCAAGGGCGGGGGAAGCAGTGATGCCAGAGGCTGACCAGGTGTGGTGGTTGCGGTCGGTGGAATGGGTGATGGAGGATGCGGACAATGCTGTTCCGGGAAACGCAGCTCTGCCTGCGCTGGATGCGATGCCGAGAAGCAGCATCACCGCTGGCTTCTCACCGAAAGCGGGTACAGCGTCGGCAGGGGAAGTGCCAATGCTTACGATTAGGTGCATCACCCACTTTGACCACGAAGCATTGTCAACGCTGCTGCTGCGAGCCTGGTTCCGATGCAGTGCAGCAAAGGTGTCGGTCGGAACAGACAATTGGCGACGCAAGGCGGTGTTCCGTGCAGTGGTGGCGGGACGTGGAGGCACGGCTGCTCCAGGCCGAGCAGGACGAGGTGGACGTGGAGGAAGGAACGCCAAATCTCGAATGCGGCTGAGGCCTTCTGGATGGGCGAAAGAATGGGAAGACGCGGATCAGTGGTCGAGCGATTCTGAACGAGAAGAGGTTGGCGCGCCTGCCGAGTTGGAGCACATACTGCTGGCACAACAGCAGCAGGAGAGGAGGGATACGGTGACGCAGGCGAAGGCGGACGATAGCGCACGACAGAAGGGTAGGCGGGAGCATGAAGCGGGAGCGAGGGGAATCGTTCCAAACGGACTATACGCGGCACTGCTGGGCAGGACGTCGGGATCAAGCGGGAACGCGGCTTCATCGATCAGTGGAGATGGGGGCGGTGGAGGAGGAGGAGGATCTCTGGACGCATCACCGTATCATCAGGGAACTGCGAGGCAACGGCACCTAGCGCAATCTCCATCGCTGCCACATATTGAACCGGGGCTGATGCTGGGAAGCACGTCTCAGTATAAGGATTCGCGACGACACAGCAAATCGGTGTCACGTTCGCCTCCTCGATCTCGTTCACCGGAGCCTTGGATCGCACCCCGGTCGTCAGCAGCTAGGGGACGCAGCACACCGGGATCGATGCACTCTTCAGCGAGCAGCCGCAACGTGTCGCGAGAAGCTTCGCCGATGCCGTCGCGCAAAGGCAGCGCTAGCGGTGGAAGTGTGCACAGCGATCCGTATGCCATGTCTCCTGCGTTGGTGCCTGGATTCGTGGATGCGCAACCTCCGCCGTCGGTGATGCTGCTGAAAAGGTTCAAGGCTAGTCAGGAGCGTGCCAAGGGTGCGAACAGGGACGATCATCCTGCGCCTACTTGACACGAGTGCCAGATCATTCACATGCCTTGACGAGATTGGATGCATTTTTTATCATTAGATGGTGTCAGCATTAAGGGTGATTGGCGTGGCAGGTGGGATGCCGACAGAGTGAGCTCGGCTGTGCGTGCGGGTGTGTGTGTGTGATGCCTCAAAAAGTGTAAGTGTTGGATTCAGAAAATCTCGAATTCACCTTTCAGCCCACGGCAGCCAAGCAGAGCACAATTTCGGTGCATCAATCCATTATTGAACCCTGAAACGCGCAAACGGAGCGTCGGAGAAGCGTGGCTGCGATGCTCACATTCCTCAGCCCAAATCTCAGCCAAGAAAGGGTTCGAGCCGTGACTTTACGCCCATTTGGCGGCTAAGGGAGTGTGACAGCGACGCAGATTGAATTTGCCAACGCACCACAGCTAACACACGAGCCTCGACCTCCTCCTATTTTCCGACATTGCATTCCTTGTCCATCACTACCACAACCACCACACCTTCATCGCTGGCCCGGACAGAAGCGGTACCATGTCCAACCCATATCAATACGCCTCGGCTGCTGATGCCTACAGCACGCCACACGCTGCCAACAACACCCATCAAACACAGTATGACTACCCCGTACGAGCCTCCATGGACTCGCCTTCGCTGCCCGTAGCAGGAACTGGGGCCTACGATGCACGTCCTACCAACTCGCACGGCTATGCACGCGCACCTGGCGAAGAACGCGATGACGAGGACCTCGAAGACGACGACGACGACGAGGATTGGAACGTCTACGATGATTTCAACATGACCCGTCCCGTCCCGCACCGATCATCCACCTCCGGTCTCGCGAGCCAGAACGACGCATACTGGGACGCTAGCAAGCCATCCCTCATCGAGACTCCTTACTCTGACAGTCCTGCCGGCGTCAACAATCGCAAATCGCTGTTGCCCTCCGAGGCGTTTGGTTTCGATGTCCGCAATGCCGATCCTCGTCGTTCCATCATCCAACAGCAGCAGAACCAACGCGATTCCGCCAGCTTCCCGCTCTCCGGCGCCAATCGCAACAGCCAGTACACATCCGCAGGCGCTGCAACCAACGGTCCCTCCGGTATGGGTGCACGCAACGCCGACTCGACCACAGGCATCGAACTCATCACCGTCCCCGCTCTCGGCAACGAATACACCAAGGAGGAGTTGCGCGACATGACCCGCAATACCAAACGTCGTCGCAAACGCACCAATCGCAAACGCAAGTATCAGCTCTGGGTCTCGGGTCAAGATCATCTGTGGGGATGGTTGAGTCCTCGCGTCGCTGTCTTTATTGCCTTTTTCGTCCTCGTCGCACTCGGTGTCATGCTCTTCTTTGTCATCCCGCGCGTTCCGACCTTCGCCATTCTATCCACCAATCCCGTCACGGCGATCCCCAACGGCGCCAGTATGCAAGTCTCGCACTCTCCGACCAACTTCAGCATGACCATGGGCTTCAACCTCCGAGCCAACAACAGAAACGGATGGTTACCAACGCATGCAACCGACTTGACCTTGGAAGTCACCGATCTCAATACCTACCAGAAGGTTGGAAAGGGTCACATGGACAACCTCTCGTTCAAAGGCAGAGGTCTGACACCGTTCAACTTCCCCGTCGAGATGAGCTACGTCAGCCTCAACGCTAGCGGAGACCAGACGTTCCAGGATTGGTACAAGGGTTGCGGTCCGAACTACGACGGTACCACGAGGCCGACGTTGAACTTGGCGTTGAGTCTGGCCATGAACATTAGAGGGTTGGTGGGCAGGAAGGAGACCAACACGCAGGTGAATGATGTGGTGTGCCCGTTTACGCTTCAGTCGTTCCAGTAGGGTGGAGGGTGCGAAATATGGACATTTTGTTTGAGATTGCGATTAGAGTGGGAGATGGTGTGTGTTGGGTGACTTTGAGCACAGACGCAGATACGAGTGAGAGATGGTGCAGGGTTTCTGCATTGCATGACCTGCGGGTCTTGATGTTCTGGATGCGATCCATGCTTCGTCTTGCAGGCTGGTGACGGGACGCAGCTGCTACAACTCTGGCTTGACTCGACTGCGCGGTGTTGACTGCTGAGAATCTTGAGCAAACTCGTGACGCTTGACTGCACACATCTCCAAACAACGTTCGTCTAGTCCAGGCTTGAGGCATTGTCCACTTTTTGCAGCGTGTACGTTGGGATCACTGCCTGAGACTCTTGCGATCTCTCTTCGTCTTACAGACTTGTGACTGCACTGCACCTGCAAGGCTATCCGACGTCGACTCGAGTCGACTTTACTGCTGGGAAGAGCTTCGACCTTGCGAACGCGTTCTGCTTTGTCTTGAAGACTCCTTGACTGGACAGCTCCTACAAGGCTATCTGACGCGACTCGAGCGCTCTGGTCACCAGGATTTGACTTGGATCACTGCCTGAGAACCTTGAGACTCTCCGAACGCCATCCGCTCCCCCTTTCGAGACACGTGACCGGCTGAGCTATCTGACCCGGTTCGAACAGGTCCAAGTATCAAGCGTGGGTTGAATCGTCCATTGAGAGCTTCTCGTTTTATCTGCGACGTACAGAAGTATGCATCTACTGATTGGGAATTCTTCGACCTCCAAACGGCGTTCCACTTTGTCTTGTAGACTTGTTGACTGCACAGCTATCACAAGGCTATCTGACCAGACTCGGGCGCTCGTGTGGGTGATGTTCTATTGAGGCTTCCACCAGTTTGATCTGCGATGAATCCTGTGACATAGGGTCCTTTGTGCGCTGCATCTACTGCTGGGAATCCTTCAGCCTCCAAACGCGTTCCGCTTCCTCTCCCAACTCGTCGCTCCCCATCCTCGTCAGCTGGCACAGCTCCCACAGCACCGTCTGACCGCTCTCCAACACTCCACTTGTAGCGAGGTTCTTGCCCAAGGCCTGGTAGTGTCCGTTTCGACTTCTGTCTTCCAGATCCAGCAGTGCCAGCTGGCTATCTGCGCTCGCCGAGGTCGACTGTTTCGTCAGCAGGTGGGCGATCAACCCCAAAACCTTGCGCGGACCGGACGTCGAGCTGACGGGGAGGTGCAGCGTGACGATGGCGAGACGTTTGGCGAACGCAGCCAGGATGTGCGGCGAGAAGCGCGTGCGGGACTTGATGAGGATCGAGTAGAGCGAGTCGAGCGCCAGATCGACGATCGACGCCGACGAAGCGGTGACGAGCAGGTGCGATTCGGATACGAACGGAAGGTGGAACAGCGTGTAGTAGAAGTGCGAGAGGACATCGGTAAGGTCGAGGTTGAGGATGGAGCCTTCGATCTGACCGAGGAAGAGGTCGAAGATCGTCTTGAGCGCGAGGATGATGTGGCGGATGGTGCGGGTGAGCGTTGTTTGATCCAGTAGCACGTTATCCGCTTCGTCATCGTCGTCATCCGATCCCTCCGCATCGCTTTCCATCGCTCCAGATTCCTCCTCCAACAACGCAGCGTTGACCGCAACGTGCTTCTTCAGCACCGCCAACAGATCCCGGAAGAAATCCACATTCACCCGGTGCGCGTACATACTCAACCCCTTCAACGTACTCTCCAGCACACCCAACCCCACCTCCCCCACCTCCCGCTTGAGCACGGTGAAGTACAGCACAAAGACGAGCTTCAACGTCTCGGTCTGGTTCCTCTCCCTCTCGGCCAGATCCACCGTCGCCTCTGCCTCCTTCATCTCGTCCTCGATCTCGCGCAGTTGGCGCTGCTTCTTGACCTGCTTCTTGCTGAGATGCGTTGCGAGACCCTTTCGAACTTCTTTCGAGGTGACACCTTTGCCTCCACCCTTTTTCCCTTTGCCTTCGCGTGCCTTCATTTGCGCCTTGCGCTCCGCGTACTCTCTCCTCTCCTTCTCCGCCTCCGCGTCCGGATCCGTAGACGTGGTCGTGCTGGACCGCTTGTTTCCCAGTTCATCCTTCAAGCGCAGGAACAGCAACACATCCAACACCCTGCTGTTCACCTTGTACCGCCTCTCCTTGGTCATCCGGTGGATCAACCGTACCACTTCCAGCCCGACTTCCCCCGTCAGGTCTTCCTTGACGACCGTGCAGATGGCTTGGTAGCAATCCTCCTCTTCCGCCTTCCACGTACGGCGGGACATTCTTGCGACAACGACGCCGAGGATGTTGGTGCGGAAGTTGAAGTGCACCGCACGCGTAGCGAGGGTGGTGAACACCTTAATCGCAGCTACTTCCAACACCGTCGACCCGGTCTTTGTCCCGGGAGCGGAAGAAGTCTTGATCTCGGCCTCGCACATCTGCAAAAACGCCTTGTACACCTCCACCAGTCCGCTCTCGAACTCCCTGCGTCTCGCCACCTCCTGCCCGACCTTCTCCTCCCTCTCTTTCTCCGTCAAGCTCCTGATCCTGTAACCCGGCAGTACATCCAGGAACACCGCCAGCATCGACAGCATCGCCATCTGCCTCACCCCCACCGGCACCGGAATCGAAGTTGGTCGCGCAGTATGCGGTCGACCCTCGGCTTTGGCAGCGGATTGCTCGAGACGAATCTCGGGTATCTTCTCGGGTGGGGCGCTGACGGTCGCGGAGGCAAAGACCGAGAGACGTCGGAGCAGACCGAGGTTGACCTCCGGGTCGGAGATGATCTGGGAGGCGAGCGAGGCGATCTGGTTGCGCGCGAGGAGGAGCGTTCGTTGCGCGGCGGGTTGCAGGACGGTGCGGGTGTAGGAGCGGGAAGATTTGGTGGAGGTGGAGGCGGGAGGTGGGGGCAGGCGACAGGGGTGCGAGGTGAGGAGGATTTCGTAGGGGGCGGTGAGGTTGAAGCGAGAGGAGTGGGTGATGGAGGAGAGCGTGGTTGGGGTGGCCGTGGTGACGGGCAGGTCCGAGGCTGGATCGGAGGCGGTATTGGTGGGCAGCGGAGCGTGGACTGCTCGACTGGATCGTTGGGATGGTTTTGTGGACAGATCGTCTTCGTCTGACGAGCCTAGGCCTTCCGGCTCGGAGTCCTGTCGGAACTCATCTTGCTCTTGATCGTCGTCGTCGAGGTCCTGGTCACTGCTATCCAAATCGTCATCCTCCGATACCTCTCCATCGAGCTTTCTGACGGGCAACTTGGCGTTCACCCTCTTCTGCCTTTCCAACTCTCCCTCGTACTGCTCCCTCGCCTTCCTCTTCCCCAACCGTGCCATGTACACCGCTTCCGCATCCTCCTCCTCATCGGCAGCTTTCCTCTTCGTGGTCTTGATGGTCTTCTTCACCGGCGCGGTTTCTTCGTCCGATGAACCACCCACCTCCTCTCCCTCGGAAACATCACTATACTCTTGGTAATTCTGCTTCCTTCCGATTCTCGCCATATCGTCTTCCTCGTCGTCCTCCGAAAAGTCCTCGTCCGAAAACTCATCTTCTTCCTCCTCAAACTCTTCCAAGGCCTTCTTCAACCTCTCCTTCTCCTCGGCACCTCTCCTCCTCCGCTCTTCCTCAAACTCCCTCCTATCGCTCCTCTTCAACTCCTTCGCCTTCTGCTTCGCATCCTTCTGCGACACTGCGAGCGACTTGTTCTTATCAAGTCCCTCCAGGAACGCCAGATTTGTCGCTGCAACAGTCTTGACTCGGGGCACATGTTCTTCTTCGCTATCCTCTTGCTCCTCACCGGAAGAGATGTGTGATGCTTCGTCGGATTCGGGCTCGTACTCGTCTTGAGCGCTTCGAGTCACGAGTTGCTGTTGGAGAGGAGTGGGTGTGTCGTCGTCGTCGGAATCGGCTTCGTCGTCGGATCGACGGATGAACATGTCCAAGGGGGAGGCAATTTTGGGTGCCTTGCGTTGCGGTTGAGGTTTGCGTGATTTGGTGGATTTTCTGCTGCTGCTGCTTCCGCCAGCAGCAGATGAGGGTGCTTTGCGTTTCGGTGGCATTGTTCGATGGTGCCTCTGATCCCGATTCAGACAGGGACGATGGGATGGGTGTGAGGCAAAGGAAGGATGAAGCCGAGCAGAGAGTGTCATTTCGAAGGACCCTTCTTTTGGAAGAAACTGCACTTTCTGAAGCAAAAAAATCTCAGAAATGAAAAACGCTCGTTTGATGGAGGCAATGTCATGATTATCTAATTCAACTTGCGTGTTGCGCGACTCATTCGAAGTGACACGGAGAACAACACCTTGTCCTCAACAATCATCCACTCTCAACACACACACAACACCATCGCCCCGCTCATCGGAATGTTCGCTTCATCACTGATGAGCAGACACCGCTTCTATCGACCATGAAAGCAGATCTGCTGCAACTCGGCTCGCTCCTCACCTGGTGGTGGTTCCCCTCGTTCGGTTCCACCCTCCTCCTCAACCTCCTCTACTCGCTTTCCATCCTCCGACCCCCACCTCCCACCTCTCCTCACCTCCGCAACACGCACGTCCAGCTCTCTCGAACCATCATCATCATCTCCACCCTCATATACCAACTCGTACAGTCCACGCTCTCCACCCCACCCAACTTCTACACTCTACTCTCGCTGCCCACCGATGTCGATGCGGAAGGGATACGCCGATCCTTTCGCTCCCTGGCAAGACTCTACCATCCCGACAAAATTTCCTCTACAACTGACGAGACGATCTTCATCGCGCTACGTCAGGCGCACGATGTGCTCTCCAACCCAACACTTCGTTTCGCATACGATCGCTTCGGTCCATCTATCACCACCTGGACTGGCACCCAATCCACCACCCGTGACTATCTCCACCACGGTCTGCTGCAACTCGTCTCGTTCTACACCATCAACCCTGTGCTCTATGCCACCGTCGGCTGGATTAATGGTCGGAACGACGGGATTTCCTTCTGGAGACTCTCCACGCTCTTCTCCCTTCTCGCGTTCGAACTGTGTCTCTTGATCTCCCCCGAACCACCCTTCTGGATCTCACTCCTGTTCCCTGGAAGAACGATCTTCGAGGTCAGAGAGTTCTCTCACTCTCTTTTCGTAAATTGGTTCTTCGCATCGTTGCAGCTGAGTACAGCCTTAGACGTGTTAGAATACGGTGACGCCGCGATGATCGAGAGGCGGAGGAGCAAAGCAGAGGTGAAAGAAGCACAACTAGCAGCAGTCATGATCAAAGCGCAAGGGTTGGAAAGGATGGTCGGGACGGTGGAGAAGATGACGCTGCAAAGTTTTGCGGGAGAGATCAGACCGTGGAGGCAGACGACCCGAAAAGGAAAGGAGGAGAGGGAGATGAGTGCGGAAGAGGAGAGGTTGTTCGAGAGGATAGATAAGGTGCTGTTGTGCAGGAGCCTGGTTCAGCAGCACCCGCAGCTGATGGAGCTGAGTCAGCAGAAGGAGGGACCTGTCAAGGGGGAAGAACCGCAGGAGCGAGTGAAAGACGAGAGTGTCAAGGTCGAAGATCTACAGAGTGAGTCGAAGTTAGAGGAGCCGAAAGCAGCGGCGGATGAGCCGATTGCGGTGAAAGCAGAGCCGGTGGAGGAAAGCTTGCCGGACTCAAGCACGACGGTGAAGGTGGAAGTGATGGCCAAAGAGACGGACGAGCCAATACCTGCGATCCAGGTCAAATCGGAACCCGTCGAGCAGACCTTGGACATCAACACTGTCGACACAGTCGATGCGGCTGCGTCGACTTCCACCATTGCAGCCCCTGCACCTTCTACTCCAGCTGAGGCCGGTGCACACGACGGGAAGGATGGGATCGTAGCGGAGGCTGTAGCAAGTACGGACATCGAGTCGAGCATGCTTCTCGACACAACCACGCGAAACGATGCGCAAGCCCTTCAGACGATGCACGTCGACACAACGACGAGATCGCACTCCTCAGCGCCGGCAGAGGTTCGTGGACCATTGACGTCAGCTGAAGCGATCGAACCACCATCTCAATCCGTCTCTGACATCGCGAAAACGACGCCGAACCAGAACTCTGCTTCCTCTGGCGTTGCTACAGCTGAACCATACTCCACCGCTGCTATCATCCATCCTTCCCACCACCAGCCATGAGATCCAGAACGAAGCAGCCCGCCCCAACATGTAATTCTACCATTTGATCTCTCTCACTCCCTCTCTCAGGCAGCATTGCGCAAAATTGGGAGAATCCTTTCCCAGCATGCCAACATACTTGTGTGGTCTCTTTCATGTCGAACCCTCATAGCAGAGTGTGGATTTTGGTTGTTAGACCCCTCTTTCTAT